>NC_142103.1:42655047-42747547 GCF_054644295.1 Miniopterus natalensis | reverse complement strand
TAACCTCATCAATAACAGAACTTAATTAAGAAACAAGAAAAAACACAAGGTAATGATTTTGTACTATGTCTACAAATTAGAATTAGTTGGAGTAATTCAAATCATAATCGACAACAAAGTGAGTAATATTTCAAAGAATGTTTGGAATACGAATAAAAAAATCTGAGTTTTGGTCCCAGTCATCTGCTTCTTTGACCCTGGGCAAACCTCAATTTTCTTATCAACAGACGACTCCCTTCTAAACTACCATGAATTTGCCATCTGTAGATCAGCAAAGACCAATGCTGCCTTGAGCATGTGTGAGGCAATTCTAAATTCCTATCACCAGAACAGTGGCTTGGCACATATAAATATCCTTAGAATTTATATATTTATTGAATATTTACTTAGGGATTGCTATATACCAGGCCCCTTAGATACCAGAGATATAAAGATAACTAAGACATGATCTCCAAGACTATAACAGGGACAACAGATCTATGAACAATAATAATACTGTGAGAAAATGTTATATTATAAAAAGTTCAGAATACTTCAAAGTACAGACAAAAAGAAAACTAAATAGTACTGGAATTATCAAGGAAGATTTCACTTAAAAGCAGTATCTTACCTATGTCCTGAGGGAGGAATAAGAATTGTTCACATAGAATAGGGACCAGGAAGGAAAAAAGCATAAGGAAATAAAAAAATGTTGTATATTCAGAGAAGGTAATGGTGGGATGCTGCTGAAACATGAAGATGTAGGCACAAGGGGAAATTTCTCTGAGAATTTACAACTGCATACCTGAACCACAGGTGATTATGCTGCTCTCATGTACATAATACTTGCATAAACCAGGAACAACGTGAGAAATTAACATAAAATTGCTTTGGGCCAATGTTGTACACAGAATAATGGTTCCCCAAAGATGTCCATGTCCTAATCCCCAGAAGATGTGAATATACGTTACTTGCAAAAGAGACTTTGCCAACGTGAATGAGTTAAGGATCCTGTGATGGAAATAATATCCAAGATTTTCCAGGTGGACTCCAAATAAACACAAGGTTCCTTATAACAGGCAGGCAAGAAGGTCAAAGGCAGAAAAATTAGGTAGCATAACAGATACTAAAGTCATGCACTTAAAGGATAAAGGGCCCATGAACCAGGGAATGCAGGTGGCCTCTAGAAGCTAGAAAAGACAAGAAATTGAGTCTTCCCTGAAACCTCCTAAACCCTGATTCAGCCCCATAAGATTCATTTTGTACTTCCAACTTGCAGAATTGTAAAGAAAAAAATTTGTGTTGTTGTAAACTACTATATTTATAGTAATTTCTTACAGAGGCAATGGGAAACTAACAGTTATTAATAGCACTGGGTGACCAGGCAAAAGAAAACCAGATCTCAGAGGGGAGGAGGATGAGGAGGAGGGAAGAGAACAAACAAACAATATATATACATATATGCATAACCCATGACCTTGGGGGGGGGGGGTGAGGAGGGCGTGGAGGGAGGCAAGGGAGAGGGCAGGAACTGAGGGACATCTGTAATAGAGTAAATAATAAAACATTTGGAAGGAAAATACCTCTTAACCAGGTCACAAAGAATTCACACAAGTAAATCCCCATTTAAGAAAAACCTGAAATTCAACATTTTAGAGAGAGAAAAGAGAAAAATACTGAGCCTGAAGCTGGAGAGAAAATAAACAGTAGTATTAAATCTCCAATTACTTCACATAATGAAAACTGTGATAAATACTTTACATGTTTAGAAAAATAAATGAATTAAACACAAGGAAAGAACATGGCAGCTTTAAAAAAATAACCAAACTGAGCTTCCAGAAATGAAAGTCACTGAAAAATAATAATAACTAGGTCAAACAGAAAATTAGACACATCTGAAGACAGAATTAATGAACTAGAAAAGAGGCCTGAAAACATTTTCTATAAAGGGCCAGACAGTAAATTTTTAAGCTTTGCAGGCCATATAGTTTTTGTTGCAAAAACTCTGCCTTTGTATTATGAAAGCAGCCACAGTCAATATGTAAACAGTATATCTATAAATAAATAAATACAGTTGCATTCCAATAAGCCTTTATTTACAAAAACAAGTAGCTGACCTGTGGGACCACAGTTTGTAACACCAGAATTAGGTAAATCTAAGGAAACAACCCAGAATGGAGTATCAAAGGTAAAAAAGATGAAAAATATAAGAGATATTAAGAAACATAAACAGAATGTCCAATATATAAGAATTTCCAGAAGAAAAAATAAGAGAGGCAATGTCTGAAGAAACAGTTGAGAATTTCCTCACCAACAAAAGGAATAAATTATCTGATTTCAAGAGGCAAAACAAGAAATTCCAAGATGGCAGCAGATTGAGTGGACACTACACTGACACTCTCCCAAGACCAAATAGGAATTAAAACTAAAATAGAGAAAAACCATTCGGTATTATCAACTGCAACTGAACACAAGCTGGAGAGCACCCTCATAACCAAGGAAAAAAGTGGAAACCGCATAGAGACTGGTAGGAAGTGCAGAGCCATGAGAGGGCTGGCTGGGCTACCATAGGGAGCAGCTAAAGATCCTGAGGGATATCTCAGCTGTGGGGAATTCCCACTGAGGACTCTGGGGCCTAAATCCCAGGCTGGACTTCCCAGCCCAGAGCACCAGAACTGAGAAAGGTGCCCACATAACATCAGGCTGTGAAAAACAGCAGGGTTTCTGCCTGCCAGAGAAAGATAGCTGGAAATGCTGGCACATTCTTAAAGGGCCAATGAACAAAGTTTTGTGTGCATCAACTCACCTTGGGCTCTGGAAAAGGGAAGGCAGAGTGGAATAGAATGGTGTGAGAATCTGGGGTTTTGGGCTCTGGAAACAGAGCTCAGAGGGCGGCGATCTGGATTCCTGTGCAGAGTCATTTCCCCATACTGCAGACAACATCTTTCTCAGGCAGACCTTTGCCAGACAGGAAGCTTTTGCCTGAGGGGGAAGCAATTGCCCCATCCACTGGAAAACCACTGGGCCTACCCTGTGGAGTTTACCCCTTGCTGTGGTCTACGGCCTGAGGCTCTTTGTGAGACTGAAAACAATGAGCCTGCACACAGAGGAGGAACTCTGGGAACTCTGAGTCTCTGTCTGATCTGTCTCTGGACACGGTCCTTGGACAAGCAGATTATGGTGTGCATCTTGGTGCTGTCCAAATGCACTCAGCCCCAGCAGAGGGAACAACAAGCCAGCCCAGAGGAGGGAACCACAAGCCAATAGCTCCAAACATGGGACTCAAGGCTAGTCAAAAAGAGTGCCTTATATTGGCCTGCACCAGAGACCCTCCAAAAAGACTGAGTCCTAGCAGATCCACCTAATACAGAGAAACAAACCTAATATGCAGCCAAAATGGGGAGACAAAAAAAACAAGCCCCAATGAGACTACAAGAGAAGTCTCCAGAAAAGGTGCTAAATGAAATGGAGGTAAGCAATCTATCAGATACAGAGTTCAGAATATTGACTGAAAGGATGCTCAAGAGCATGAGAAAAGATATGGAAACTATGAAAAATGACTAGTGAGATATGAAGAATGACATAGCAGAAATAAAGAATACACTGGAAGGAATAAACAGATTAGAGGAAGCTGAGGATCGGATCAGCAAACTAGAACACGGGGTAGAAAAAATCACTCCATCAGAGATCCAAAAGAAAAAACAATTTAAAAACAGGAGGACAGCATGTACAACATCTGCAAATCAATGAATGTGATACATCACATAAACAAAATGGACAAAAATCACGTGACAATATCAATAGACGCAGAAAGAGCATTTAACAAAATCCAGCACCCATTTCTGATAAAACCTCTCAGCAAAGTGGGAATAGAGGGACCATACCTCAACAAAATAAAGGCCATATATGATAGACCTACAGCCAACATCATACTCAATGCGCAAAAACTAAAACCATTTCCATTAAAAACAGGAACAAGACAAGGATGTCCACTTTAACCACACTTATTCAACAGAGTACTGGAAGTCCTAGCCACAGCCATCAGACAGGAAGAAAACATAAAAGGTATCCAAAATGGAAAGCAGGAAGTAAAACTGTCATTATTTACAGATGGCATGATAATGTACATAGAAAACCATAAAGACTCCATCAAAGTACTACTAGATTTGATAAACGAATATGGCAAGGTGGCTGGATACAAAATCAACATCCAGAAGTAAATGTCACTCTTATACACCAACAATGAACGTTCAGAGAGAGAAACTAAAAAAGCAATACCATTTACCACTGCAACTAAAAAAATAAGATACCTAGGAATAAACTTAACCAAGGATGTAAAAGATCTATACTTGGAAAACTACGTGACACTGAAAAAAGAAATAGAGGAACATTTAAACAAGTGGAAGAATATAACATGCTCATGGATTGGAAGAATTCACATCATGAAAATGTATATACTACCCAAAGCAATTTATATATTCAATGCAATTCCTATTAAAATACCAACAGCATATTTCACAGACCTAGAACAAACATTCCGAAAATTTATATGGAAACAAAAAAGACCCCGAATAGCTGCAGCCATCTTGAGAAAAAAGAGAAGAGTGGGAGGGATAACATTACCAGATTTCAAACTGTATTACAAAGCTATTGTAATCAAAACGGCCTGCAACTGGTACAACAACAGGCATATAGATCAATGGAACAGAACAGAGACCCCAGAAATAGACCTATGCCATTATTGTCAGTTAATATTTGACAAAGGAGGCAAGAGCATCCAATGGAGTAAAGACAGACTCTTCAGTAAGTGGTGCTGGGAAAATTGGACAGATACATGCAAAAAAATGAAACTAGACCACCAACTTTCATCATACACAAAAGTAAACTCAAAATGGATAAAAGACTTAAACGTAAGTCACGAAACCATAAAAATTCTGGAAGAAAACATAGGCAATAAAGTCACAGATATCCCACGTAGTGGAATTTTCACTGATACATCTCCTAGGGCAAGAGAAACAAAAGAAAAAATAAACATATGGGACTACATCAAAATAAAAAGCTTCTGCACAGCCAAAGAAAAAAGCCTCAAAATACAAAGGAACCTCACAGTCTGGGAAAACATATTTGCCAAGTATGTATCTGATAAGGGGCTAATTTCCAAAGTGTACAAAGAGCTCATATTACTCACCAAGAGGAAGACAACCCAATTAAGAAATGGGCAAAGACCTGAATAGACACTTTGCCAAAGAGGACATACAGATCGCCAAGAGACACATTAGAAAATGCTCAATGTTGCTAATCATCAGAGAGATGCAAATTAAAACCACAATCAGGTATACCTTCACAGCTGTAAGAATGGCTACCATCAACAAATCAACAAATGACATGTACTGGCAAGCAAGTGGAGAAAGGGGGACCCTAGTACACTGCTGGTGGGAATGCAGACTGGTGCAATCACTATGGAAAACACTATGGAAGAGCCTCAAAAAATTAAAAATGGAGCTGCCTTTTGACCCAGTGATTCCACTTCTAGGAATGGATGCTAAGAATCCTGAAACATTAATCAGAAAGAATATATGTACCCCGATGTTCACAGCAGCACAGTTTACAATAGCTAAGACCTGGAAAAAGCCCAAGGGCCCATCAGTAGATGAGTGGATAAAAAAGCTTTGGGACATATACACCATGGAATACCACGCAGCTGTAAAGAAGAATAATCTCGTACCCTTTGGGACAGCATGGATAGATCTGGAGAATATTATGCTAAGTGAAATAAGCCAGGCAGCGAAAGACAAACATCACATGATCTCGCTTATACGTGGAATCTAAAGAACTTAATAATCTGAAGAACAGAACAGATTCAATGACATGGAAGCACAGATTAGACTGACAAATGTCAGAGGGATAGAGGAGGGCGGGTGGGTGGAGGTGGAGAGAGTAAGCAAAGAATTTATATGCAAAAATGCACAACCCAAGGACATGGACAATGGTGGGGAGAGGGACTGGGGAGGGGAGGGGACAGGGTGGACCGGGTCAATGGGGAGAAAAAGGGAAATCTGTAATATTTTAAACAAAAATAAAATTTAAGAAAAAACACAGGAGGACAGTCTAAAGGAGCTGTGGGACAACATGAAACTTAACAGTATTCGAATCCTAGGAGTGTCAGAAAAGGTCAAAAGCAAACAAGGGTTAGAGCACTGTTTGAAGAAATAATGGCAGAAAACTTCCCTAACCTGGTCAAGGAAAAAGTCACACAAGTTCAGGAGACACAGAGAGTCCCAAGGAAGAAGAATGCAAAGATGCCCACATCCAGACATATCATAATTAAAATGCCAAGAATTCAAGACAAAGAGAGAATATTAAAGGTAGTAAGAGAAAAGCAATCTGTTATGTACAAAGGAGCTCCATAAGGCTGTCTGCTTACTTCCCATTAGAAACTCTACAGGCCAGAAGGGAATGGCATGAAGTAGTCAAGGTAATGCAAAACAAGGATCTGAAACCAAGACTACTCTAACCAGCAAGGCTATCATTCAAAATAGATGGTGAAATAAAGAGTTTCTCAGACAAAAAAAAAGTCTAAAGGAGTTTATCACCATCAAGCCAGCACTGCAAGAAATGTTAAATGGACTGCTGTAATAAGAAGAAGGAATAGAAAAACACAGGCATAAAGAATTAAAATGGCAAGACATAAGAGCCTATGAATAGTAACTTTAAGGAGTTTAAGGGAGAGATCAACAGCAATAGAGTCATATACAGGGACTTGAACATCCCACTGACTTCACTGGATAGATCTTCCAGACAAAAAGTCAACAGAGGAACAGTGACTCTAAATGGCACACTAGCCCGGCTAGCTTTGCTCAGTGGTTGAGCATCAACCTATGATCAAGGAAATCGCAGTTTGATTCCCGGTCAGGGCACAAGCCCAGGTTGCGGGCTCAATCCCCAGCGAGGGGCGGCGGGGGGGGGGGGGGGGGGGGATGCAGGAGGCAGCCAATCAGTGACTCTCTTATCATTGATGTTTCTATCTCTCTCCCTCTCCCTTCCTCTCTCTCTCTAAAATCAATAAAATTATTTAAAATGAATAAATAAATGGCACACTAGATCAGATGGTTTTAATTGATATTTATAGAACATTCCATCCCAAAGCTGCAGAATATACATTCCTCTCAAGTGCACATGGGTCATTATCAAAGACAGACCACATGTTAGGACACAAAACAAGTCTCTATAAGTTCTAGAAGACTGAAATTATATCAAGCATCTTCTTGGACCACAATGGCATGTAATTAGAAATCAACTACAGTAAAAACACAAAAACATTCAAACACATGGAGGCTAAATAACATGATATCAAACAATGAATGAGTTACCAGTAAGATAAAGAAAGAAACCAAAAACTTCCTGGAAACAAATGAAAATGAACACACAACAACTCCAAATCTATGGGACACAGTGAAAGCAGTCCTGAGAGGGAAGTTCATGGAACTACAGGCCTACCTGAAAAAGCAAGAAAATTTTTTAATAAACTGCCTAACCCTATAGCATAAAGAATTAGAAAGCTCCCCTGTGAAGCCATCTGGACCAGGGCTTTTGTTTGCTGGGAGTTTTTTTAATTACTGCTTCAATTTCATCCGTTGTTATTAACCTGTTCAGGTTTTCTGATTTTTCCTGATTCAGTTTTACATGATCTCACTCATATGTGGAATCTAATAAACAAAACAGGCTGAGGAGCAAAACAGATCCAGAGACTTAGCATGGAACAGACTGATGAATCTCAGTGGGGAGGCAAGGGTGGGGGAGCCAGTGGGGAGAGATTAATCAAAGAACCTATATGCATATATGCATAACCCATGGACACAGACAACAGTGTGGTGAAGGCCTGGGGGGTGGGGAGGGGTGGATGCGGGGTGCAGGGGAGCAATGCCTGAAAAATGGGGGATATGTGTAATACTTTTAACAATAAAGATAATTTTTTAAAAAAGAAGCAAAAAAAGTTATGAACAGGATAAATGGAAATAAAATCAACACTTAGACAGATGAGAGTAAGAATATATAACTATAAAGGCAAACAGAATATTAAAGCAATCAGAAAGGAAAGGTAATTCATTTACAAAATAGTGACATTTCTCAACAGCAACAAAAGATACCAGAGGACAAAGTGAAGACAAAAAAATCATTCTCAAAGTGTAATTACAGAAACAATTAAACTATAAGATTGAGACTGAAATAAAGCATTAATAGACAAAGATAGAGTTAACCACTATGAGACTCTGGTTGAAAGAATTTCATTTGAATAAATATGTCAAAATTTGAATTTATTCTATTCGAAAGAAAGAAATTTCATCTATAACTTCAAACCAGTTGTAAGAAGGGGAAAAGGTTATAAACATACCTCTATTCAATGAAAGGCATAAAGGTGTGAGAAGGAAAGCAAAGGCAGGGTAAAGGAAAAGCATGAAATAAAATGATAGAAGTATGTCCAAACAATAGTGAAGCAGAATAAATGTAAATGGACTAAATTCAGTTAAAAGAAAGATTGCCAGATTGAATTAAGACAAATCTAGTTATATGCTATCTGCAAGAGGCACACCTAGCCCAGCTGGCCATGGCTCAGCGGTTGAGCATTGACCTAGGATCTAGGAGAGGGAGGTTCGATTCCCAATCAGGGCACATGCCCGGGTTGTGGGCTCGATTCCCAGTCTGGGGTGTGCAGGAAGCAGCCAATCAATGACTCTCTCATCACTGATGTTTCTATCTCTCTCTCCCTCTCCCTTCCTCTCTCTGAAATCAATAAAGATTTTTTTTTTTAAAAAAAGAGGCACACCTAAAACACAAAGGCACAGAAAGATGAAAAATAAAAGGGCAAAAAAGATATATTGGGGGGGGGGGACAAAAACCTGATGTCAGTATGTAGTACATACAAAACAGACTTTAAGGCAAAAAGCATCATCAGGAAAAAAACATAAGATAACTACATAAAGATATCATCATTCTAAATTTACATGCCCTTATGAATATACATCTAGAATACATAAAGCAAAAATTGAAAGAATTATAAAATAAAAATAAGAATTCCACAATGAGTAAAGGAGATTTTAATATATACCTCTGCAATTAATAGATCAGATAAAAGAAATTCTGAACAAAATTAGCAAGCTTTATCTAATGAACATATATGGAACTCCATATCCAACAATTTAGCAAAGACACATTTTTAAGACACATGGATTCATATAGTTCCAAGCCATAAAGCAATTCTCAAAAATGCCAAATGATATCATATAGAGGTTATTTGACAATAATGTAATTAAATTAGAAACCAATTACCAAAAAAAGATAAAGTTTAAAAATATATTTGGTTAGAATGTGTAATAAACTCTCAAAACTCAATAGGAAAACAAACAATCCAATCAGAAAATAGACTAAAGACATGAAGAATATTGTAGGACATATAAAAGATAATATACAGATAGCAAATGAGCACATGAAAAATGTTCATCATTAGACATTAGGGAAGTATGGACTAAAATCACAATGAGATATCACTACACACTAATCAGAATCCCACCCACCCACCCAAATACTGATAACACCGAATGATGGCAAAGATGAAGGGAAACATGGATCACTTGCACACTGCTAGTAGGAATGTAAAATCACTTAGGCAGTCTGGAAAATAGTTTGCAGTTTCTTAAAAAACTAAACATGCCATAACCATACAACTCTGCAATTACACTACTGAGCATTTACACCAGCAAAATAAAAATTTAAGTTCATGCACACATAGACCTATAGATGAATGTTCACAGTCCAGTTTTGTAATAGCCAAAAACTGTAATCAGCCCAAATGCCCTTCAACAGGTGAATGGTTAAACAAACTAAGATATATAATATAGACTACTTCATCAATAAAAGAAACAACCTTGACAAATCTCCAAGGGAATTGTGGTGAGTGAAAAAGATCAATGCTGAAAAGCTGCCTACTGTACAGTTCCATCCTCAAAATGATAAAATTATAGAACTAAAAAACAAGTTACTGGTTGCTGGGAATAGAAACGGGAGGCAGGGGAAGGAGGTATATATGGAATAAAAAGGCAACATGAGAGATACTTGGTGTTAGAACTGCTTAATATTTTATACCTTTTTCTACACTGAATCTAATATACATATAATAAAACCTTTCATATTTTTCTGCAACTTCTTTCTCTAGACAGAATATTGTAGGACATATAAAAGATAATAGTAGCTGCTTCCATAAGATGGGATTATGGGTAGAGAGGGTGGGGTACAGGCAGGAAGAGAGAGAAGATACACTAGAACTTTTTTACTTTCTCATTTACGTATTTTGTCACAAGTGTTCGAAATTATAAATTCAGTAAGATATTGAAATAAAAAATGAATATAGAAATTTAAAAACATACCTTTAATTAACTAATTAAAGGACATATAAAAGATAATATACAGATCTATTAAAAATCTGAAATCACAATGGCTATTAAAAAAAACTTGAAATTCATGGAAGACAGCTAATGTGGAACTACAATCTTAAGTAATTATATTAAACAAAAAGGAAGACTTAAATATAAAAAATTATAAATTTAAATCAAGAAGTTAGAAAAAAAACAAGAGTGATTTCAAGCCAAAGAAAGTAGAAGAAAGGGGTGGGAAGAGATTGACCAGAGAACCTATAAGCATATATGCACAGCCCTAACCGGTTTGGTTCAGGGGTTAGAGCATCAGCCTGCGGACTGAAGGGTCCCATGTTCGATTCTGGTCAAGGGCACATACCTGGGATGCAGGCTCAGCCCCAGTAGGGGTGTGTGCGGGAGGCAACCAATCGATGTGTCTCTCTCACATCTATGTTTCTCTTTCCCTCTTCCTTCCACTCTCTGAAAAGCAATGGAAAAAATATCCTCAGGTGAGGATAAAAAAAAAAAAAAAAAAAAAGCACAGCCCATGGACACAGACAATAAACAGGTGAAGACCTGGCGAAGGGTGGGAGATGGAGGGAGGGAGGGAGGTAAAGGGGAGAAAGTGGGGGACATCTGTAATACTCTAAATAAAATAAATTTAAAAAATAAAAACAAAAAAGATACATAGATATTAGATAGAAAAAAAGATAACACAGAAAAAAAGAACAAGGCAAAAGCTGGTTCATTGAAAAGACTCATTAATATAGACAAATCTCCGGCAAGAGAGAGAGATCAAGGAGAAAAGATACATTAAAAAAGGCACAAAGAGCCCGGCCGGGCATGGCTCGGCGGTTGAGCGTCGACCTAGGATCCTAGGCGATCGGGGTTCAATTCCCGGTCAGGGCACATGCCCGGGTTGCGGGCTCAATCAATGACTCTCTCATCATTGATGTTTCTCTCTCCCTTCCTCTCTCTGAAATCAATAAAGATATATTTTTTTAAAAGGCACAAATATTAAGAATTTTTTTAAAAGTGCACAATTACAGCACTAGCAGAGCATAGTGAACAAGGGAGAGAGGCACACATGATGCAGTTTGAAAAAAGGAAAAGGCCAAATGCTGGGGAAAGTAGTGAAAATGGACCAATTAGGAGGTTTGGGAAGAAGTTCAATAGTAATAGTGGAATGAAATGAAAGGAAGAGTGGACACAGAAAACTCCTTAGATTTGGGTTGTTTGGGAAGTAGAAATGACAGGATATGCTGAAGGACTGAATATGGGTTTGAGGGAAAGACATAAAGATATTAAAGATAATTATTAAGGGTAAAACCAATAAATAAAATCCCTACACCTCAGCATACAGACGTAAACAATATGGATCCAGTCTACTTCTAGCTCCAATTCTCATTAATCCAACTCACTTGGCTAACCTTTCAGTCATACTAAAATTCTCACCATTCACTTAGCATGCCATGCCCTTTCAATCTGTTGCCTCTTTCTGGAATGCTCTAATTCTTCATTAAAGTCTTACTCATCTTTCAAGACTCAGCTCAAGTGTCATCTCTATGACACTTTTCACTAATCTTCCAAGCATGATTAGTCACTCCTTTCTCTGGCTTCACTGTTTATATCTAGCAGCAACAGTATTGTTAGAGAAACAGATATTAACATTTACTGAGAGTTTACTATGCTTCAGGCACTGTTACAAAACTATTACATGGATTATTTTCTTTAATCCTACAAAGAATCTTAAAAAGTAAGTGCTATTATTATGCCCTTTATATCAATAAATGGAGGTATAAAAAGATTAAATAAGTTGTCAAAGGTTACACACCTAGTACATGCCAAAACAAGGATTTGAATCAGGGTATTCTGGCTCAAAAACCCATACACAACTTCCCAGTGGAGCCAAAGCATGGAAAGTTAATGGGAATGTAAAATGGTACAGCTGCTGTATGGAAAACAATATGACAGTTCTTCAAAAAATTAAAAATAGAATTACCACCTGATCTAGCAATCCCAATTCTGGGTATATATCCAAAAGAAATGAGAGCAGGATCTCAAAGATGTATTTGCACACTCATGCTCATAACAGCATTATTCACTACAGTCAAAAGGTGGAAGTAATCCAAATGTTTATGAATGAGTATTGTATACACATACAATGTAATATTACTCAGTCTTAAAATGGAAGGAGATTCTGATATATGATAGAAAATGGATGAACCTTGAGGACATTATGCTGAATGAAATAAGGCAGTCACAAAAAGACAAATATTATACTATTCCAATTATATGAGGTATCTAAAGTAGTCAGTCATGGAGACAGAAAGTAGGGTGGTGCTTGCCCAGGGTTAAGGGGAGGAGGACTGGGGCAGTTATTGTTTAATGGGTACAGTTTCAGTTTGGCAAGATCAAAAGAGTTCTGGAGATCTGTTGCACAACAATATAAATATACTTAACATTACTGAACTGTACACCTAAAAATAGTTAAGATGGCAAATTTTATATTATGTTTCTTACCATGATTTAAATATTTTTTTTAAAAAAACATGGAAAGATATGTCTATGGAACAGAGATATATGGTACTCTTGTTCATGTACATCAGAAATGAAAGACGGTTGGGGAAGACAGAACCTGACTATGAAAAGCCTTAAGTGCTAAAATGAATAAAAATGGCAAATATTTAAACCTTGCCCACAGCAGAAAAATACCCTATAAATCAATACCTAGATGGATCAAAACACTCAAAAGCCACCAAACCTGAGGATCTAAAATAGAAAAAGTTTTCTCATTTTGAAATACTATTTTTAAGCTATAAGTTATTTTTTAAATTTTTATTGTTTAAAGTATTACAGATGTCCTCCCCCTTTCCCCCCCATTGCCCCCTTCTACCCAGATCCCAACCCACCCTCAGGCCTTCACCACCCTATTGTCTATCTCCATGGGTAATGCATATATGCATATTAAGTTTTTTGGTTTATCTCTTCCCAGCCCCTCCCCCCCTTCCCGCTGAGATTCTTCCATCTGTTCCATGTTTCTGTGCCTCTGGTTCCATTTTATTCACCAGTTTATTTTGTTCATTAGATTCCTTGTTCGATTATTTTGACTTTTAGATTCAATTGTTGATAGATATTTATTGCTATTTTATTGTTATTATTGATCTATTTTTCTTTTTCTTCTTCTTAAAGAAGACCCTTTAACATTTCATAGAGTACTGGTTTGGTGGTGATGAACTCCTTTAGCTTTTTCTTGTCTGTGAAGACCTTCATCTGACTTTCAATTCTATACCATAGTTTTGCTGGGTAGAGCAATCTTGGTTGTAGGTCCTTGCTTTTCATCACTTTGAATACTTCTTCCCACTCCCTTCTACTATAAGTTCTTAAGGAAACCATATTATAAAGCCTTTCTAACTGATTCACTGCTTAACAAAATAAGATTCAGCTTCTTATATTGCTAATTACAATTTGATTTTTGATTATCAGTAAACCCTATGTGATTTCTAAAATAGTCTTCATTCTGGGAAGCCCTCAGCTTTTGGAATAAAAAACATAAAATAAATTTGAATTTAAAATTAGACAAGCACAAGCAGGACAGAATTAGAAAAATTACTTAACTTCTCTGCACTTCAAATTCCCCATTTGTTAAATTGGCATAATACCATCTACCTCACACTTGGCTGTGATGGGAATTAAACTACATAACATGTGTAACGAATCTGATATGGTGAGTAGCGTAGAGTACAAGCACAATAAATGACAATTTAGGGAAATTTAAGATTTTATTTTTAATTTTAGGTTAATTAACATTAACAGAAAAAAAACTGAATTTAGATTTTTATTAAGCCTGTAAATCACACTGGCTCAGTACCAGGGATTTAAAGGTGGCAGATTTCAAAAAAGACTAAATTGAAACATTAACACAAGCAGTTACACATAAATAATTAAAGAGAATTCCAAGGGCAAGACTTGTTTGAAAATTGAACCTAATTTAGAAATGTCATCCAATAACTAAAGAGTTAATAGGCTTTCAAAATAATTTACAAAGGGTTAAATGGAAATGAACTAATACTCCCTTTTAAATACCTACATATATACAGTGGGGTAACATATGAGAAAGCACTATAAACTATAACAAATCTAGTTACTCTTTGTATTCTGGCATTACGAAAAACATTGCAGTTAATATATAACAGAAAATATAAAGTCCTTTTTGTTTCTTTATTACTCCTATTTTTTTTAAGTTTCTTTATCTTTATTGTTGAGAATATTACAGATGTCCCCTTTTATCCCCATTGATCCCCTCCACTCCACATCCATCGCGCCCCCAGACTTTTCCCATACCAATGTCTGTGTCCATGGCTTATGCTTATAAACATATAAGTTCTTTGATTAATCTCTCCCCACCCACACACCGTCTTCCCCGCCTTCCCTCTTAGATTCCGTAGTCCGTTCCATGCTTCTATGTCACTGGATCCACTTTGTTCATCAGTTTATTTTCTTTCTTATATTCCACATATAAGTGAGATCATGTGGTACTTGTCTTTCTCTGACTGGCTTATTTCACTTAGCATAATACGTTCAAGTTCGCTCCATGTTGTGCCAAAGGATAAAATATCCTTCTTTTTATAGCTGCATAGTATTCCATGGTATAAATGTGCCACAGCTTTTTTATCCACTCATCTACTGACGGGCACGTGGGCTGTTGTCAGATCTTAGCTATTGTAAATTGTGCTACTATGAACATAGGGGTGCATAAGTTCTTTGTGATTGGTGTTTCATGTTCCTTAGGATATGTTCCTAGCAGTGGAATCCCTGGGACAAATGGCAGGTCAAGTTTTAATCTTATGAGGAACTTCCATATTGCTTTCCATAGTGGCTGCCCCAGTCTGCATTTCCACCAGCAGTGTACTAGGGTGCCCTTTTCTCCACACCCTCGCCAGCACTCGTAGTTCGTTGATTTGTTGATGGCAGCCATTCTTACAGGTGTGAAGTGATACCTCATTGTGGTTTTAATTTGCATCTCTCTGATGATAAACAGCATTGAGCATTTTTTCATATGTCTCTTAGCCACTTGTGTGTCCTCTTTGGAGAAGTGTCTATTTAGGTCTTTTGCCCATTTTTTAATTGGACTGTTTGTCTTCCTTTTGTCAAGTTGTATGAGTTCTTTATATATTTTAGATATTAACCCTTTATCCAATGAATAGTTGGCAAATATAGTCTCCCATACAGTGGAACCCTTTTCATTTTGTTGATGGTTTCTTTTTCTGTGCAGAAGCTTTTTATTTTGATGCAGTCCCATTTGTTTATTTTTTCCTTTGTTTCTCTTGCCCTAGGAGATGTATCAGCAAACATATTGCTATGAGAGATGTCTGAGATTTTGCTGCTTAGGTTTTCCTCTAGGATTTTTATGGGTTCATGTCTTACATTTAAGTCTTTTATCTATTTTGAATTTACTTTTGTGTATGGTGTAAGTTGGTGGTCTAGTTTCATTTTCTTGCAGATACCTGTCCAATTTTCCCAACACCATTTATTTATTGAAAAGACTGTCTCTAATCCATTGTATGTTCTTGCCTCTTTGGTCAAATATTAATTGACAAAAATGACATGGGTCAATTTCTGGGTTCTCTGTTCTGTTCCACTGATCAATATATGTTTGTTCTTGTGCCAGTACCAGGCTGTTTTGATTAGAATGCCTTTGAAATATAACTTGATATCTGGTTTTGTGATCCCTCCAACTTTGTTCTTCTTTCTCAGGATTGCCATGGCTACTCGGGATGTTTTTTAGTTCAATATAAATTTTCGAAGTATTTGTTCTAAATCTGTTGGAACAATTTGTTGGTATTTTAATAGGGATTGCATTGAATTTATAGATTGCTTTTGGTAATATGGACATTTTAATGATGTTAATTCTTCCGATCCATGAACATAACATATTTTTCCATTTGTTTAAATCTTCCTTATTTCTTTTTTCAGTGTCCTATAGTTTTCCGAGTAAAGGTCTTTTACATCTACGGTTAAGTTTATTCCTAGGTATCTTATTTATTTATTTATTTATTTATTTATTTATTTATTTATTTATTTATTTATTTATTTTTTAAATATATCTTCATTGATTTCAGAGAGAGGAAAGGAGAGGGAGAGAGAGAGATAGAAACACCAATGATGAGAGGGTCACTGATTGAGCCCGCAACCGGGCATGTGCCCTGACCGGGAATCCAACCCTGATTGCCCGGATCCTAGGTCGACGATCAACAGCTGAGCCACACCCAATGGGCGGTATCTTATTTTTTTTTAGTTGCAATGGTAAATGGGATTTTTTTTTAGTTTCTGTTTCTGAGAGTTCATTATTGGTGTATAAAAATGCCACTGATTTCTGGGTGTTAACTTTGTATCCTACTACCTTGCTGAATTCATTTATTAAATCTACTAGTTTTATGGAGGAGTCTTTAGGATTCTCTATGTACAATATCATGTCATCTGCAAATAATGACAGTTTTGTTTCCTCTTTTCCAGTTTGGATGCCTCTGATGTTTTCTTCTTGTCTGATCGCTGTGGCTAGGACTTCTAGTACTCTGTTGAATAAGAGTGGTTAAAGTGGGACACCTGTCTTGTTCCTGTTCTTAGGGAAAATTATTTTAGTTTTTGCCCGCTGAATATGATGTTTGCTGTAGGTTTATCATATATGGCCTTTATTATGTTGAGGTATGATCCCTCTATTCCCACTTTGCTAAGTTTTTATCAAAAAAGGGTGTTGGATTTTATCAAATGCTTTTTCTGCATCTATTTATAAGATCATGTGATTTTTAACTTTCAATTTGTTTATGTGTTGTATCATGTTTATTGATTTGCGAATACTGTACCACCCTTGCATCTCTGGAATAAATTCCACTTGGTCATGGTGTATGATCTTTTTAATATATTGCTGGATCCAATTTGCTGATATTTTGTTGAGGATTTTAGCATCTATGTTCATCAGGGATACTGGCCTGTAATTATTTTTCTTGTAGTGTCTTTATATGGTTTTGGAATTAGGCTAATGCTGGCCTTGTAAAAAGAGTTTGGAAGTGTTCCTTCCTCTTGGATTTTTTGAAATAGTTTGAGGAGGATAGGTGTTAATTCTTCTTTGAGTGTTTGGTAAAACTCCCCTGTGAAGCCATCCCAGCCAGGGCTTTTGTGTGCTGGGAGCCCTTTGATTACTGCTTCAACTTCATCAGCAGTTATTGGCCTATTTAGACTTTCTGACTCTTCCTGATTGAGTTTTGGAAGGTTGTATTTTTCTCGGAATTTATCCATTTCTTCCAGGTTGTCCAGTTTGGTGGCATATAGTTGTTCATAGTATTTTCTTACAATGCTTTCTATTTCTGTTGGGTCAGCTGTTATTTAAATTCTTTCATTTCTGATTTCGTTTATTTGGGTCCACTCTGTTTCTTCATGAGTCTGGCTAAAGGTTCATCAATCTTGTTTACCTTTTCAAAGAATCAGCTCTTGGTATCATTGATCTTTTGTATTGTTTTTTTAGTCTCTATGTCATTTATTTCTGCTCTGATCTTTATTCTTTCTTTCCTTCTACTTACTCTGGGCTTTTCTTGTTGTTCTCTCTCTAAGTTTTTAGGTTGTAGGGTTAGAGAGTCTATTATAAGTTTTTCTTGTCTTTTGAGGTAGGCTTGTCATGCTATGAACTTCCCTCTCAGGACTGCTTTCATTGTGTCCCAAGATTTGAGTTGTTGTGTGTTTAGTTTCATTTGTTCCCAGGAAGCTTTCTATTTCTTCCTTGATCTCTTTGGTAACCCATTCATTGTTTAAAAACATGCTTTTCAATCTCCATGCGTTTAAATGTCATTTAGTGTTTTTATTGTAGTTGATTTCTAATTTCATGCCACTGTGATCCAAAAAGATACATGATATGATTTCAATCTTCTTGAACTTGTAGAAATGTGTTACTCCTATTTCATGAACAATTAAAGTGTCAAGGTACAATGTTCAAAAGCACTAAATAGGTACGTGAAAAGTTAGGGATTTGTTTCAGGAGGAAACAGGAATGAAGAAGAGATTTACACTAAGCTTTACCATAAACTTGAATTTTTCATTAACTTCCTTTTTATAATGACATTTAAGAGAAAAAGTAAAAAAACTTCTAGATATTTTTCTCAGTTAAGATTTTCTAATAGTTTAAATTTTGATTAAAACCACATACTATAAATCTATTAGCTTTGTTTTTCAACAGTCTAATACAATACCTAAAATACAACTGCATGTACAGGTTGTATATGCCCACACAAATGGAGAATTATTTATCATTTAAAAAACAAAATCACTCATGAGAAGAATAAAATTATGGTATATTTGATTTATTCTTAAGGGAAACATCACCTATTTTACACAGTATAATAGTAAGACTTGTTCATTATATATTTCATTATTAATTTTGTGAAAATTAATTCCAATCATTTTTCTAACTTGAAAAGTTTATAATGTGACATATATGTACACATGTATATATTTAATTTTTTCACTTTGTACAGAGATATTTAGGAAGTATTAAATACTATCATTGATAAACTTACGAATCAACATGTAGAACCCTCTGGCCACTTCTTGAACATGCAGCTGCAATGATGGATTCAGGCAAACCTATAAAAACATACACCTATATCATTCAGAATGTAGAAATATATATATATTATATATATATAAAATGCAAAATATTCAATTCATGCCATAGCTGTACAGGACGGTTTAACAAAATAGGTTCATCTTTGTATTTTAAACTATAACGTGTATATTTTTATACCATTGGATGTTTCTTAGACTACTAATGCTGAAAATCTCATTATGTGGAAGAGATATTTTTTAAAACCAAGTACTTAAATTATTTTTATCAGCAAATTACCATAAATGAGCAACTGTCAAAAACTATTCATAGAGCACTTTGTTATTTAGGAACTATGTTCACACACTAGCTCATTTGATTATCCCAACTGCATTGAGAGAGAAGCATCTGCATACTGGGGTGCAAATACGTTAACTTGTTGCCCAATGCTCTATGAAAATAAAAAAGTTCTAGAGTTGAAATTTGAACCAAAATCTAACTCCAAAGCCACAGTGCCTGTGACAGGGAATGGCATACATTCATTTACACAATAGGTTAGCTAGTTTTAAAAGAGGCCATTTACACGATATAGTATTTTACTTTCTGGTTAATACAACAGTTTAAAAGGAACATTACTGTTTTGGAATCACATTAAGCCACACCATAATATTGGTTATCATAAAAGGAAATATATATTACTACTCTCTATACCAACAAAAACAATAAAAAATTACCAAAGATAATGATTTTATAATTTAAAAAATCAGGTGTTCAGTTATATCGGCTAGTTAATACCGTACGTTTTAAGTTCAAGACTATTCTATAACTTTATCATAAGATCTACCATTTCAACAGAGGACATTAAATCTTTTCTGTAAGTCAAATAAACAAAGCATGTTCTGAAACTTTTTCAGTACAATGAAAACACCCTAATCCTCACCATTCTTTTGGTAAGCATTTAAACTACACACTATGCATCAAGGATTTCAAGAAAATGGAAGTTATCCTCTTTATGTAAAAGCAATATGCAAATATGCATATGGAAGCAATTTACATAGTAGATCTCTAATTAAAAACCACATTAAAGAGAAGCTCCAGCTACATTCACCAAAGAACTAGAGTTTCCCAGTAGTGAACACTTTGTGGCTATATTAAGACTTGGTTCAAAAAAGAAGTTTTGACCAAATGTACTGTATACAGCCATTAAACATCAACTATTAGAACTAAGTCATCATAAAATTTCAACTTCAGATATAATTCAAAGAAAAAACAGAGGAAGAATTTGTGGTGTACAAGGAAGTGGGAGGCAAGAAAGGAGAGTTTTAAACAGTTAAGCATACTTCTTCAAACAGTTAAAATTGTATTGTGCTAATGTCTTTTATCTTTACTATCTCAACTTTTTATACCTAAAAAAATAACTTTTCTTAATTAAATGCAGTCACTATGGTACTTTAAAAGATGCTATGCAGCTTAGTTAAGAGGGACAACAGCAAAGAAATATTCAGGAAGCAATTAGTATGTTAAAAGTATGTAATAATGGCAGCATTAATAATACTTATCAAACATTCATTAGCATAGGGCTTTTATGATTCACAATATATATCTGACATACATCATCTCATTTATTCCTCATTATAATCCTGGGAGGAAGGTAGTATTACCCATGTGAGAAATGGGATGAAAAAGGTTAAATAACTTACCAAAGACCAAGTAATTCAGTAATTCGGCATCTCAAATTCAAATTACCACAGTAAGTTCACTCTCTCCAACTTGGATATGAGTCTAAGGATGAGGATGTAAGTGCAGGACAGCAAGGCAATGAAATGGGAATGGTCTAGTCACACAGACTTAGACCTGAATCTTAGTTTTGCTGCTTAACCAGCCGTGTGACCTCAGAAAAGTCACTTGACTTCTCTGAGCCTTTGTTTCTTCATTAATGGGAATACCACCATTTACCTCATAGAATTATTCAGTTGTTAGCAGAGAGTATTTGCTCTATAAACACTGTCTACTTTTATTATTCTTCAGAAAGAGTTTTAAAATACTACATTTTCATCTAAATACTACTCTAAATATAAACCTATTTTTACCAAATGCCCACTCCAATGGCAAACAATAATAAAATTACTCTCCTCTATTTGGCCCAAATTAGCTGTTGCTTTGGACAGGCAAATACACATGTGGTTAGCATGTAGTTACTTCCACGGCTGTGATCAACACTGTCAGAAGTCATGTCTCTGTTGACAAAGCAAAGCTAAGAATGGATTTCAATAATGAATATTATTTGAGTCCAAATTACATAAAACCAAAATGACTACCATTTGTTTTCCCTTAATGCTTCCATCCAGGCATCCCACAAGTTTGTGAAATTTATAGGCTGACCCTGTTAAATGGGCCTATTAACTTCATGCTTAGAATGAATAAAATAAGTCTGATAATACAGTTAGTAATATCTTCCTGGCCAGGATTTTAAATTTCTTCCTACCCATTTAATAAACCATGAGTTCCTGAACAGAAGAGGCACATGGTAGTTTCTCTGTAAATACTTTTTTTTGAAGGAAAGAAAAGAAGAAAAAGAAAATGGGGAAAGGAAAGGGAGAGAGGGATGGAGTAGACTACGATAGGTAGTGAGTGAAAAACAGCTAAGATTACGGCAAGTCCTAGCTAAAATAGTTCAGAGTGTAAAGAATACAAATTTAAATAACAAATGTAATTAAAACTTATAGGAACACAATGAGGGGAAAAACATTCCTCTGTACAAGGGAGTCACGGAAAACTCCAAAGAGCAGGGAACATTAGATGGCTGTTTCAGGATCTGTAACAGCCCAACTGAAGAGTGTAGAAGAAAAATGTGGAAGGAAAAAGGAAAGTGGAAGAGAATATTCCTGGTAAAGGGTGAAGGAAAAGAGAACCAAACGGTGATGCTCAAAAAGAGTGGTTGGAGGCAAACTGTGGAGTCTGACTTTGACCTTATAAGCAACATAGAGTCTTGAAAGGATTTTAGCCAGAAGAACAGCAGCCAGAAGAACTGGCAGCTAGAAAAAACACATTGGAAGCTTAAAGAATGTTATATGATCAGAAAAACAACTCTATTCACAGAATGAAGAATGAACTTGTATTAAATTTGAACTTTAAGTGTCAGAGTTTGTTTTTTTAATTCTCGTTTAGGAATAAAATTAACGTACTAAACTTTGCGGTCTTAACAATAACTCAGGAAAATAAGTGAAATGACTGTTTTTTATTAATTGGTATTTATAAGCCAATTTAATAACATTTAAACTGACTTCAAATTCATTTTTAATAATTTAAAATCATTTGACTGATTTCAATAAAATCGTTTTTTAACACTTGGCACCACAAAAAGTGAACTACTTACTTCTGAATCATTATGCAAATTCACACACCATTCTTGTGAGGGCATTTATATGAACTATACATAGGCTTGTAATGAATTATACAATCTCTCCCACTAGGAAAAGCCATACATGAGTTAGAAGCAGATAACCTAGATCAGGGTCAAACCACACAGTATTACACTGAAAGCACCCTGTAAAATATGTGAGTTAAAGATACACAAGTACAAGGTTTCAGCTCAAATATGGGGCTAATAATACATCTCATAGGGGTGTAGGGAGGAATAGGTATAAAATAACATAAAACACCTCATACAGTGCCTCCTAGTATGTCACTGACATTCAATAAATATTGGTATTCTTCCTAATCCAATAAAATTAGTTATTTGAAGGAAAAAAACTATCACTTGTTTACTATTTACTTAAGTTATCTTCAAAGATCTAACAACTTAAAAGCTTTAAAAAAAGTCCAATAACCTTTTTATATGTATACTATAGGCTTTTCGTATATGTATACTATAGAAGTTCATCAAACACAGTATCATTTACACATTTCACATTATTAAATGATTATTAAATTCATTAGTGAAGCTGTATCAAATAAACATGTCAAAGGATTATAGGAAAAATGTATAATTCTGATGCAAGACCAACAGCTTTTATTGGCAAGTCATTTTTATCAAACACAGGTAAACAGTAAGTATTAAATTAGCATTTCATAACAGTTTATACTGGGGAAAATTGAGGTGTTACATCCTTCCCTTCTCAGATGAGGTTCTGTTATACACTTAGCAGCTAGAAAAAATATATTAGAAGCTTACAGAATGTTATATGATCATATAACAAACAAACATGTACAGTCTCAACTTTCTACAATTTTCCAAAACCTGTCTAAATAAAACAGAGATGTAAAATCAGGAACAAAAAGGTATAAAAATAATAGTTTGAAGAATGTTATCTAAAACATTTTATAAGAATGAAAATTCACTTTTCAAAATCCCCTTTTAATCCAAATTCTTAATGTTAAACCTCATCATTTACAACTGTAACATTTAGGTCAGTTCTTTATGATCTATTCTTAAAACTGTATTAGTACCTGGAATTGATTTTTCTTAACACTATACTTCCATAAAATAAAGTACTTACACCACTCCCAGCATATCGAACAATAAATAATTGATTCCCCTGACAGGACTTTGATGACCTGGCAAAGCCCGAGTGCTTTCAGTCCAAATCATATGAAACCATAAATCACTCTTTATTTTATAGAACATTTCAAAATGGATTCTTGTTTTCTACCTTGAAAGCCATTTCATGTGTTATTTATAACTAGTGAAGACCAGAATGGAAAGAAAATTACAGAGAACTAGAAAATTTACTGTGACTGTTTTGTGTTTTTTTTTTTTTTTTAAATAAAGAATAACTTCTTTCTTTAGGAAAGAAATAGAATAACTAGCAAGGAAAAACTTGTGAGTACAAGCTCTTAAGAGAGCCACACCCTTTATTACTTAAACAACCCTATGTACAGACCTTTGGCACCATTCTAAACAAACCATGAACCATATTAGGTAAAGAACTATTAGAAGGAGCAATGAAAAGGTAAAACTGCACATTTAGCTCATGTCACAGACACTCAAAAAAAATCAGAAAATTAGGTGGAAACTGAATTTCAACCCAGATTCAAGTACTTCTGTTTATTTCTATTAAACTCCAAATTAAAAGTTTAGATCTTATATTTACTTTTTAGTGATTACCTTAAAAAGCAAAAAAGACTGCCTAGGGGACTACCGAGACACTCAAATAAAAATATTGTTTTTAAATTGACAATTATTTTAATTGCCTTTCACCAACAAAAATACCGAACATATTAGTAAAGCTAGCAATTTAATATCTATGGATTTCTTTCTCAGAGAAATATTATTAATATCTATGTAATTTTTAGAACTTTAGAAAAATATACTACCATTAAAATATTTACTTGCAAAATTCACGTTAATTTTTAAAAATTTATATAGTGTGAACTTTTAGGAGTGTCTAATGACAAGAACATTGTTTTAATATCCAGGGTCCTGAACTTAGTGTCAGGAAAACTGGATTCTTGTTTTCAGGTTTACACTAAATAGCTGGACAGTCAAACACCTTGAAACTCAGCTTCCTTATAGATATCCTTATAGATAAAATGATGGGCTTGAAATTAGTGACCCATAAGATTTGTTACAGTTCTCAAAGGTCAACTTAAATGTCAGATCAAAAACTTCACCTCTGTCCCTGAGCAAATGATTTTAACTTAAAAACAAAAACAGGGGGAGGGATCCATGATGGCAGTGTAGGAAGACCCTGAACTGAACTCCTTCCCAAGGAAACACCAAATATACACAGACGTACAGAACAATGCCCCCTAAAGAATGGAGGGCTGATTAAACAGCTTCTGCACAACAAATGATACAGAGACCACAGACATAAGGATAGTAGGCATGGTAAAGAAAGGAACCCACCCCAAGGCAGTGCAGTAGGAAGGGATATCCCTGTGGGGTCCATGCACAAACTCCCCCACTCTGGGAAACGGTAAAAAAAGAGCAGTATAAAAGGCACCTAGACTATACAATAAAGAAATCCATTTACTAACCCTACAGGGTCTGCCAAACAGCACAAGCCTGCTGGATCACTCTCTGGAATCAGAGGTACCTGCAAGTGCCATTTTTTTACATCCTCCACCTTAGGGGCGCAGGCAGGAGCAGGGTCCAGGCACTTTAGCAAACCTTCAAAGGCCATTCCTGTGGGGTCTCCTGGACCATGGCCCACACCAACTCCAGCTGTCACCCAAAAGTAGCTCCAATGCAGAGTGCCCGGAGCCTCTCCGCAACCACCCCTGCCAACTCCAGCCACATTGTCAAGCCAAACCCGTCACCGGGTGCCCTGGGAAACCCACAGCCTGAGCCCAATCCAGCCATCCCACCACGTCAGCTCTGGTGCAACACACCCCAGGACCTCCCTGGCCTACACCACCTGCAGCTCCAGCCATCCTGACAAAGACCCCCTGACCCTCTCTCACTCCAGTTCCAGCCATCCCACCAGAGAGGTCCAGGAGCAGCATCACCCAGAACCCCCACAGCCTGGGTCTGACACAGCTCCAGTCATCCTGCTATGGCAACCCTGGCACCACATAATCCAGACCCCCAGTCTGCAACAGATTCAGCCCTTACACAAAGGAGGCATGGTTCAGCATGCCCTAGAACACCCTGAACCACGCCTCCTCCAGCTCCAGCCTTCTCGCCAAGGCACCCCTGGGACACCCCAGCACATGCCACTCCAGCCCCAGCAGTCCCACCAACATGATTCCTGCTCAGTGCTTGCTGAAGATCCCCCACTACCACAGCTGTACCCTCTCCAGCTTGCCGGCCAAGTCAGACCAAGAGAGACCTGCCTCTGGACCCCTGGGATGTGCCTATCTCAACTCCAGCAGGAGGGCCAAGACAGCCCCAGCATGACACCATGGAACCTCCTGGTAATGCCCACTAAAGCCATGGAGACAAAAAAAAGAAATAAAAGGCATCCAAATTAGAAAGGAATACATAAAACCGTCACTATTTATAGTTGACATTAGTATATGCAGAAAATCCCAAAGACTCCATCAAAAAACTACAGTATTCGAATAAATGAATTCAGTAAAGTCACAAGATACAAAATTTAAATAAATTGGTGTGTTTCTATACATTAATAGCAAGCTACCAGAAGGTGAAACTAAGAAAACAATCCCATTTACAATCGCATCAAAAAGAATAAAATACCTAGGAATAAATTTAATCAAGGAGGTGGAAGACCTGTACTCTGAATAAGATACTGATGAAAGAAACTAAAGACACAAATAAATGGAAAGATATACCTACGAAGCTCATGGACTGAAAAAACTAATATAGTTATATGTCCACACTACCCAAAGCAATCTACAGATTCAATGCAATTACCATCAAAATATCAATGACATTTTCCACAGAACTAGAACAAAGAATCCTAAAATTTGTGTGGAACCAAAAAAGACTTCAAATAGCCAAAGAAATCTTGAAGAAGAAGAACAAAGCTGAGGGTATCAAACACCCTGATTTAAAACTATACTACAAAACTACAGTAATCAAAACAGTATGGTACTGGTACCAAAAGAGACACATATATCAATGAAATAGAACAGAGAGCACAGAAATAAATCCACGTATATATGGAAAAGTAATGTATGACAAAGGCGGCATGAATGTACAGTGGGGAAAAGATACGTTTCTTCAATAAATGGTGTTGAGAAAACTGGAGAACTACACGCAAAAGAATTAAAGTGGACCACGGTATTATACCATATACATAAATAAACTCAAAATGGATTAAAGACTTTAATGTAAGATCTAAAACCATAAAATTTATAGAAGAAAACATAGGCTATAAGCTCTTTAATATTGATCTTAGATGTTTTTTGAAACAATCTCCTCAGACAAGGGCAACAAAAGCAAAAATAAACAAACTGGGCTACATCAAACCAAAAACTTTTGCACAGTGAAGGAAAACATCAACAAAATGAAAAGGCAACCTACTAAATGGGAAAAGGTATTTGCAAATCATATATCCAATAAGAGGTTAATGTCCAAAGTATATAAAGAACTTACACAACTTAATATCAAAAACAAACCCAATTAAAAAATAGGCTCAACATCACTAATCATCAGGGAAATGCAAATCAACACCATAATGAGATATCACCTTGAAAAGACAAAAAAATAACAAGTATTGGCGAAGATGTGGAGAAAAGAGAACCCTCATGCGCTGTTGGTGGGAATGTAAACTAGTTCGGCAACTATGGAAAACAGTATGGAAGTTCCTCAAAAATTAAAAATAGAACTAGCATATGATTTATCAGTTCCTCTTTGGGGTATTTATATGAAGAAAACAAAAACATTAATGTGAAGATATATGCACCCCTATGTATACTGCACCATTATTTACAATAACCAAGCTATGGAAGCAACCTAAGTATCTAATGACAGATGAATGGATAATCAAGATGTGGCATACAGTATATACAATGTAATATTAGCCATAAAGAAATTAAATCTTGCCATTTTTGACAATATGGATGGACCTGCAGGGTATTATGCTAAGTGAAATAAGTCAAAAGAGAAATACCATATGATTTCACTTATGTGTGGAGTCATAAAATACAAAATAAACAAATGGAAAAACTGACTAGTAGATACAGGAAACAAACTGGTGGTTACCAGACAGGGAAGCAGTTGGGGAGGTTTGTGAAATAGGTGAAGGGGATTAAGAAGTATAATCTTCCAGTATAAAAGACGTAAGTCATGGGGATGTAATGTACAGCATAGGGAATATAGTCAATGATATTGTAAAAACTTTGTATGGTGACAAATGGTAACTAGACTTATCATGGGGATCATTTCTCAATGTATATAAATATTGAATCACTATGATACACACCTGAAATTAACAGAATATTGTATGACAATTGTATTTCAATAAAAATAAATTGAAATATTATAGAAATGTGGAAAAAAATTAAAACAGGATGGAATGATATCTAGGATTTGCTTAAAAATAATCCAGGGTTGGATGGTGAAATGAGGAGAAAGTGGAGGGTAAAAAGAAAACATGATAGGCCATAACTGATAACTGAAAGACCACCACATAGGGGGTTATTAGTCTCTCTACTATGTTTGAAATTTCCCACAAAAAGTTTTCAAATAAAATGCAATACCGAATTTTAGAGAGCTAATGAAAGATTGGGCCTACCAAATAAAATAACCCCTTGGAAAGCAGAGGTTTATTTTTCTGGTTTTTACCTAGATCAAGAAAACTATATCAACTCAAATTGCCTTAATGAAAGTTTTATTAAATAATGTAAATATTTGCCAAAGACCTATCCCATGCCAGGAAATAAAATAAGCAGATTCCACTACAATTAATTTTTACTTAATTTTCTTAGCACTAACATTTCTGTTGTAACAATGTAAGTGACCAAATGAGCTTCTCACAGCAAAGGATATCAGAGTTCAGCTTTCTTCAAGTTAGTAACAATATTTAACTTGTGATAAGAAAAATAAAATTTCTTTATTCTGAGTATATTTTACTTATGTGCCACAGAAGAAAAATGACCTTTACTACATTACTTACAAAGCTATGAGACAAAAATAGATGAGAGACTGTGTGCTCATTCCAAGAATGTTATAAAATCACACAACAAATAACCTTCCACCCTTATATGAAATACTATCATGAAATCCATTTTTGAAAAAGTAAAGAAAAAAACCTTATGGAACTTATAAACTAAATTTGAAAGGACCTATAAATGTTTTTTAATTATACAACACTCCTTAAGGTAAAAACACCTCAAATTAAGTTTTATATGTAGTCTCATTATGTATTCAAGAGAAAATCAGCTACATATCACTGAGAAAACGAGGGTAATTATTTTATCCTGCTTATTAAAAAGCTTAACAGTGAAGTCAAAGTATAAAATTTTATCTAATAAAACTTACAATTTTATTGCATTAAGAATTTCACAAACAGTACAATTCAATTAAAAAATGGGCAAAGGACTTTGCCCAGCCAGTGTGGCTCAGTGGTTAAGCATCTACCCATGAACCAAGAGGTCCTCGGCTCTTTACTGGATGATTGAATTAGTGATATTGTCACTGCATATGTATAACTCCAGGGACTTTTAGTCCTTGAGCAGACAATGAAGCTTGTGGGACCTCTCAAATACAAGAGAGTGGCATGTACCCTTTGTTAATCTTGTACATAGTCAGGTCTGAATGGATATTTTGAAGGTTCTATAATGGCTGTAGAGTCCAAAACTTAAAAGTGATTATTTGACAACTAAATAATGCAACCAGCTTGAGATTCATTCTGTCAAGGAAAGTAGAGCAATCTAAGGAATATTTGGAAATTGTAGCAACAGTGAAAATAATATCTCCTGTTATTATTAATGAAATGATTTAATTAACCATTTATTGGACCCTACTGTGTGCTAGACACTATTAGAATTGCTTAGGATACAGTGACAAAACCAGAAATAATGCACTGCCTTCATGGGACTTACATTCTAGTTGGGAAGGCTCACAATCATACCAACATCAAAAAAGTATACACTGCCCGGCTGGTGTGGCTCAATGGTTGAGCATCAACCTACGATCCAGGAGATCGAGGTTCCATTCACAATCAGGGCACATGCTCGGGTTGCGGGCTCAGTCACCAATGGGGGGAGTGAAGGAGGCAGCCAATCAATGTCTTTCTCTCATTTATATTTCTATTTCTCTATCCCTCTCCCTTCCCTTCTGTCTAAAATCAATTACAGAAAACATGTTTTTTTAAATGGGCAAAGAATCTAAATAGACACTTCTCCAAATAGAACATACAGATGGCCAATAGACATATGAAAAAATACTCAATGTCACTAATCATCAGAGTGATGCCAATTACAACCACAATGAGATATCACCTCACATCCGTCAGAATGGCTCCCATCAACAAATCAGTAAACAACAAGTGCTGGCAAGGATATGGAGGAAAGAGAACCCTTGTGCACTATTGATGGGAATGTAGACTGGTACAGCCATTGTGGAAAACAGTATGGAGTTTCCTCAAAAAATTAAAAATGAAACTGCATTATGAACAAGTGATTCCACTTTTGAGACTATATCTGAAGAAACTAAAACACTAATTGAAAAGAATATATGCACCCCTATATTCGTTGCAGCATTAATTACAATAGCCAAGATTTAGAAGCAGCCCAAGTGCCCAAAAAAAGCTGTAGTACATTTACAGTGGAATACTACCTGGCCATAAAAAAGGAAATCTTATCCTTTGCAACAGCCTAGATGGACCTGGAGAACATTATGTTAAGGGAAATAAGCCAGTCAGAGAAAGACAAATACCATATGATCTCACTAACATGTTTGGAATCTAGCGAACAAAATAAACTGATGAACAAAATGGAACCAGAAGCATGGAGACATGGGTCAGACAGGTCGGTGCCTCAGGGAAGGGGCGTGGGGGGTGACTGGATAATGAAGATGAAGGGATTAGCTAAAGAACATATGTGCATACCTCATGGACACAAACAATAGTTTGGTGAAGGCCAAGGGAGGGGGAGGGGAGGGTGGCTGAAGGTGGGCAAACGGCGGGGAAAGGGAGACACCTGCAATTATGGCAACATTAAAAAATTTTTAATAAAAATAAATAAATGAACCATTTAATAAATAATGCCACATTGATTTAAAATTCTAAAAACATAAAAAAACAGGTATTAACACCAAAAAAAACTAAAAAGTAGCATGATAGTTTTTTTATTTTTTTATTTCCCCAATGCTAAAGAAAATGTTGTAATCATTCCATAACCCAAGCCCTAACAACTTTTTTTCATTTTTCCTTTAGCTTCCAGTGTCTGTCCACTTATCTACATAAGGCAATAAAGGATAGGGTAACTAAAAAGGACTGGTCAAGTAATTTTCTCAAAGGCATATACCCAGTAAATGGCAAAGTTAATACCGGAATGTAGCCAGTCTGGCTCCAGAATCTGCTCTTAAACTCTACTACTTCAGAACATTTATATCTATTTGTCCACCTCCCCAAGCAACCTTACAATTAATTTTCCCAAGTGACTTGATTCTTGGAAATGGGTACTCTAACTGGTAGATGTCAATAATGCTAGAAAGGTATATTCCCTTTTGTAAATTAATAAATTGGCATTCAGTGGAAGCTATTAAATGTAGGAGGAATCAAAGAACTATAAAAAACATCATTATGCAAATCCTAATGAAAATACTTATACAATGATTACCTATTTATGTGAAAACAATTATGTGAATAGGTGGCATCAAACTGAATATTTGTATGATGCCAAATTAGCAATATACAGACTTTCAATACACAGAGGGAAAAGTATATCCATACAATGGAGGCATCGGATTGTCATCATCCTAATCCAGAGTCAATCTCAGCAACACTCATGGTGGATCAACCTGATATTATCTTCTGGTATAATCCAACATGACATCCATATCTCTAAAGATGTACTCTAGCCAAAAATGTTAACCTTGAAGCCATCAAGCCTTTGAATACAACTTTCAGTTTACAGGAGAAATACAGGCTAGAGGAACAAGATAAATAATGCTACAAGAAAGCAAGCAACCAAATCCAAAAGGGAGAATATTCTGTAGGATCACCAGCCCAGTCTCTTCAGCATCTCAAGTCATCATTAAAAAAAGAGAATTATGCCCGGCCGGGCGTGGGTCAGAGGTTGAGCATCGGCCTAGGATCCAGGCGACCGGGGTTCGATTCCCGGTCAGGGCACATGCCCAGGTTGCGGGCTCGATCAATGACTCTCTCATCATTGATGTTTCTATCTCTCTCTCTCCCTCTCTTTTCCTCTCTCTGAAATCAATAAAGATATATTTTAAAAAATAAAAATAAAAAATAAAATAAAAAAAGAGAATTATGTTAGAATAAAACAGACTTACAGAACAACAAACAATGCAATACAAAATTGGACACAAGCTTGTACATATCAGCTATAAAGGGTATTCTGGGGTGAAAGATTATAGAAAGTTAAATATGGTTTGTGTACTAGTTGAGATAAAAAATATACCGGAATAAATAAAAAGGTGATTATTGACTGAAAAAGTTGCAGAACAGTGTGTACAGAATGATGACATTTTGTGATGAATGTGTGTGCTTATAGCATCATGTACTTCCTGAGGGGGACTTGAAAATCTGAAAACCAAAGGGCAAATAAATAGAATTACTTTGGTAAATAGGCATAACCTACTGAAGTTGAATATTTGCAAACTTAGAATACTAAATTAATAGCAGTATGTATGTGTGTATGTATATGGGAATTATAGCTATATGCATCTGTACAAATGAATCTCACAAGCATAACCTGGATCAATGAAAGCAAGTCACTGAAATAATACATAGAGTAAAATTCCAAAAGTTAGACAAGTGTCAAAAACAGATTAAGTTAACAATATATTGTTTATAGATACATACGCATGTGATAAAAACACTTAAAAAACAAGGGAACAATTAATACAATTTACCATAATGGTTACATCTGTGGGAAAAGAAGGGGCGATAGCTGACGGTGGTTACACAAGGAACTTCTAAGGTACTGATAATGTTCTTTTTCTTTAGCTGGATCACACATACATGCCATTCACTTTATTATTCTTCACTGAATAAAACACATAGATACACACACAGATTTCATTTGTATGTATGACATTGTATAATAAAAAAGAAATCTGTGGACCAGATCCTGGGCCATACTGTAAGATTGCTTCCTCCACCAGTTATCCAGTCTCCTTGGAGACACTGGTGCTCTTTAATATACAACATTTATATTATTTTCAAATTTTACTATGGCAAGCAGCTTTAAAATAGATGTTATCACCTTTGTAGTTTTTCACCTGTGTTGAATGATTTTCTGAGAATAAATTCTCAGATCTACAGTCTAAGGGAACGAACATATTTGCAATTCTTAGTATAAACTGTCATATTACTTTGCCAAAGTGTTGTTCATACATATGGACTGAATACAACTTCATCAACAATTAGCTATTGCTCTTTTAATGTTTTTCAATTATTAGTTTATTTTGCATTTGATTCTTAATACGAAAAAATATTTTTCCAATAGTTTGTTGACTATTTGTTTCTTCATTTGCCTGTTTACATTCTCTGTTCATTTATCTATAGAGAAACAGATGTTCTTCATATAAAATTTAAAGATTCTCTTTTTATGTAATTAGTCCTTTGTTATGTTGCAAATACTCCCACTCTATTTTCCTTCTACTTTTAGTTTGCTATTTTTCATGGTAGGTGCTATAACTTTTGTATATACTACCTTTTGTTTTTTGAGATTTCAACAGGGAAAGTTATCTAGTCAATTTCACTTATGATCTGAAAATGCAAATTCAAACAAGAAAATATCATTTTTGGCTATCAAGTTGGCAGTAATTAAGAATAAGACATTCATAGCCAATGTTGAAAGAATATGGGGAAATAAGCATTCTCATACACCACTGGTGAGAATATAGATTAACAAACTTTCCTTAAGGCAATTCATCGATAAAAATCAGAAGCATTAATGAACCACCCTCTAAAAATTCAAGGCTACAATTAAGTTCTAGATATTTATCCCAAGAAAATAATTAAATATGTACAAAAGATTCAGGTACAACATGTTCATCAAACCATTAGCTTATAAAAGTGAAAAACTGAAAATCTTAAATGTCAAAAAAAGTCATTTAAAACTTTCAGGGGGGGGGGAACCTTATAACATCATTCGCAGGCCATACAAAATTATCAACTTAAAAATTAGCTATGAAAAAAGCTCCTGGATTTATTGAATTTCAAATCTCTCCTGTGGTTACCTTGGCAGGCCAGACCAAATGATTTCTCTGGCCATATACAGCCCATGAGCAGGACATTCCCTACCCCTGGTTTAAATAAATAACAAGACATCTACAAAAAATACTTTCTAAGTATTGATTTAAAATAACATTTAATAATATTTTTTAATGGAATAATCATAGAGATGGAGAACAGATTACAGGTTGTGAGGGCTTGGAGATGGGGGAAGAAGGTAGGTGTCTGTGACTATAAAAAGGTACCATGAGAGATTCTTATAATGAAACTTTTCTGTATCTGAATGTGGCGGTATTCACACCACTCTATATGTGTGATAAAATTGCACACTCATTCAACACTCACACACATACAAAAGTACATGTAAAACTGAAATCTGAATAAGGCCATTGGGTAAGGTGAATTTCCTGATTATGCTACAGTTATGCAAGAGGTTGCTTATAATTGGAGGAAACTGGGTGAAGCATATAAAAGATCTTCCTACATTATTTCTTACAACTGAATGAGTCTACAGTTATCTCCAAATAAAAAAGTTTTTAAAAAGGACACTGAGGAAGAATATTTGGTTGAAATGTAATAATGCTCATGACATAGTATGAAGTGAAAAACAGGTTTCAAAACAGCACCTATAATAAGCTACAGTTTTATAAATATAGAAAAGTATGCATGCATCTATACACACAAAATGAGAAAAGGTCTGGAAGTATATATATAAAAGTGTTACTGTTATTATTTGTTAATGACAGGGCCCTTTAAGTCAAAATATATTACCATATCCATTCTGTCAATTAAAATGCATCCATTATTCTAAGTGCTGACAATTGTTGAAAATTGTAGGAATCAAAATAACAGTCAACCCCAAAAAAGAAAAGCTTCATAAACAGGACGAGTCCCATACTTGATCTTGGAATTTTAATGTGCAAATGAAGAAAGCTATAAAAAAAACAAAAACATAAATTGGCAAACCCCACCATACAAAATTAGCCTATGAGTCATTTTTAACAATGATTTTATTTCAGTGGGAAATTATGTATCCTGGAATCAATGAATAATTCCTAGGAAAACATTATAGCTTGAAATACGACTGTATTCTTGATCCAATTTCTTGCCATTATTTTAGTGGCTGCGGTTCTTTTCTCTTTTTTTCCAGTTTTAAAGGATACACAACCAGGTCATTCCGTTTACCTTCATTAAAAAGTTTCTAAGCTGACACAGATGTCATGATGCTATCAATAAGGAGTTAATACTACAAGACTTTGTTGGCATCAGGTTTTGATGTCAACAAAGGTAACTCCCAAAAATGAAGCAACTGCCAACTGCTAAGCTAGGGCACACTAATCTAACCTTGATAGTGTAAGGTATCTTTTTACTTGGAAGAATTCAACAAGCTCAATCTAATACTTCAGCTTTAGTCAAAGGAACTCCAGTCTTAACGGTATGACCTAGGTCAAACTTAATTAAGCCTTTGGTTCCACATTTGTAAAATGGAGATAATCATACCTACCACAGAGTTTCCACGACAATCAGATGTCATAATGCATTTAAAGGGATTCGCACAGTATCTGGCATATAATAAATGCTAGAAAATATTTTTCATATGTTTAACAGTGAATTATTAAAATTAATAATTTTAATTTTTATTAAAATTAAGAGGTATTAAAAGAAGATTAAAATAAAAGTCATCTATTTGGCTTAGATAGTTCATGCCAAAGTAACACAATTCCTAGAAAAATGAGGATTAGAGCTCACAACTAGACATCTTCCTGATATGCCTGATACCATATATAAAATCTTATTTCTCTATATTTTAGCTTGTGTAAACTTTTTCTTAATAATTATTTTAAATCCTATATAGAAAAGTAGTTTAACAAATGTGCAAATTTCAATCACAGATATATGATCCAAAACATTTCAAAACAATATAAAATGACTAAAAATGCTAATAACTAAGGCCATTGTAACTCAACATGAACTCTGGGCTGGACAAATAAAGATATGGAAGAACACTACTCAGAAGAAAAAAGCAGATGTTGGTACTTTTCTAAATGTGATATAAACCAAATCAGTCTAGTATGACATTACCCACTTAAGCTCTTGGTAAAATCTAGTATGCAACACTTATGCTAAGCATCACACCAGCCAAGTTGTCCCTGGTCCCTTCTCCTGTCTACTTGTAAACTATTTTTAAAACAGTCTCAATATGATAACATGAGAGGTCTCATAATCATGGATGCTTTGAGAAATCAGTATGTGTGATAAATTATCACCTGTTTTTACACTGCCCTTCAATTTGATTAGAAAAGCAAAGACAATAAATGAAATCTTTCAAAGTATCTCTACTTTCTTGGACACAACTAAGTATCAAATATAGTTTTATAATATATATAAAGTGGGAACTGATGGTGATTCGACTATTTTACTTCTAAAACCATTACATACAAAGCAAGCACAGCCTAACTTTTCAGTTAAAAGACTGGACTGAAACTGAATAGCAGATAATTTAGCATGAGTAACAGGTCAATTATAGAAAATTATAATTCTTTCTGTGCATTGGGATTTTATGTTAAACATGAGAATGAGCAGCCATATTTGATTTTAATTGCTATAGCCTGAGTTATTCAAAACATCATGAGAACACTGGAGAAAATGAGAAAATGACATGAGGCATGGGAAATGAAAATGATGCTGCAAAGGGAACTCTGGTAACAGATGCAGCTCTCTGAGAAATGCTCAAACTTATGATTTACAGGGAAGGGAGAGTCTCTCCCAGAGAGTCTTGTCCAGAGTCAGATAACTCCCTTTACTTTTCTAGGTATTGAGAGCAGGAAAAAACATACTCTTCCACCCTGCCAGTGTGGCACAGTGGTTGAGCGTTGACCCATGAACCAGGAGGTCACGGTTGGATTCCTGGTCAGGGCACATGCCCGAGTTGTGGGCTTGATCCCCAGTAGGGGGCATGCAGGAGGCCACTGATCAATGACTCTCTCTCATCCTTGATGTTTCCATCTCTCCCCTCCTCTCTCTGAAATCAATAAAAACATATTTTAAAAAAACACATACTCTTCCATCAATAATTATCTAAAGAATTGCACAGCATTTTTTCATAACACCAAAATCTGTAGGATTTCTTTAGCTCCTTCAGTATCTTATATTACTAAAGAAGAGTTTCATGCTCTGCCCCAAATAAGATAAATCTGTTCAAAACCTTTAGGCAAAACAAATGACAAATAATGCAAGCTGGTGAACAAAACAGAATAAAAGAAAAAACAGAAAAACCTGTAAACCACCAAACAAAAAAATCTGATAGAAATAGTGGTAACATACACACGAAGGTCTTTCCCACCAAGCGATCAAAGGGAAGAGCAGGAAGATGATTTAAACACCTGAATCTTCCCAGGGCTCTCCATAGAAAGCATGAGCTCTTCCTGGAAAATACTCCCGTATGGTATTAAAGGCCATAAAAACAAACTACATTTTCTGAGCACCCACTAAGCATTTTACAGGAATTACTTCATTGAATTATTATTTAGAGATGAAACTTGGACATTAAAGAACACAAGAGGCATTGCTGATTCAATTCCAGTCTGTCTGATTTCCAAGCCACTGTATTCATCACTGCATTATAATGCTGAAATGAGATACATACATGTCAAAATAAAATATATGGATGGTATAGCGTTTGTAAAACTAAAGGACTTTTGAAATACCATTTTCATTTCTAGACTTTAAAATTTAAAACATTTTGCACCTGGCAACCTTCCCAAAATGTGTAAATAGATAAATATGTGTATACATATACACACACACACACACACACACACATAGATATAGATGATATATAGATACAGATACAGATATATATATAAATATATATAGATTAGATATAGAGATGATATAGATATATAGATGATATATAGATATATAGATATAGGTGATATATAGATATATAGATATATAGATATATAGATATATAGATATATAGATATAGATATAGATATAGATATAGATATAGATATAGATATAGATATAGAGATATAGATGATATAGAGATGATAGATGATAGAGATAGAGATGATAGAGATAGAGGAGATGACGATAGAGATAGAGATAGAGATAGAGATAGAGATAGAGATAGAGATAGAGATAGAGATAGAGATAGAGATGATAGAGATGATGATAGAGATAGAGATAGAGATAGAGATAGAGATAGAGATAGAGATAGAGATAGAGATAGAGATAGAGATAGAGATAGAGATAGAGATAGATAGAGATGATAGAGATAGAGATGATAGATAGAGATAGAGATAGAGATAGAGATGATAGAGATAGAGATAGAGATATATGATGAGATAGAGATGATAGAGACAGATAGATGATAGAAATAGAGATAGAGATGATAGATAGAGATGACAGAGATAGATAGAGATAGAGATAGAGACAGAGATACAGATAGATATAGAGAGAGAGATAGAGAGATAGATAGAGATGATAGAGACAGAGATAGAGACAGAGAGAGAGAGAGGGAGAGAGATGAGAGAGAGATGAGAGAGACAGAAATAGAGATGATAGAAATAGAGATGAGAGAAAGAGAGAGAGAGAGAGAGAGAGGGAGAGAGAGAGGGGGGGAGATATATGAAGAGGGCCTGTATGCTCGAGAGGAAAATTCAGGAGATTTCCTGTCCTATGATCTACATGCAGATCCCACCCCTGACTGTGTGATCTGGGGCAAGTGGCTTTCAACTTCTCAGGCCACAGATATTATCTCATTAAATCTTAACCACAACCAAGTGACTTTTTTCTTTTTTCTATTCTTATCTCTGTTTTACATTTGAGAAAACTTGCTAAGGTGAAATAACGTGCTCAAAGTTACAAAATATAAGTGGCAAAGCCAGAACTCAAGTCTGTGTCTAACACCTGGTTCAGTGTTCTGTCCACCATTTCTCACAGCCAGTTCCTAAGATCTGTTGCCTCACTCAGGCAAACTCACAGCTTTCAGAACGCTGATTGAAAGCCTATAGGAGCAGGAGCCTCGCCCTCTTCTGTTCTGTTTCTTTCCCTTCCCATAATCTCTCCTTCTTCCTAGAATCCTTACTAAGGCAATATAAATATTTGCAATTCAAGGAGAAGGTTTATGCAAAGCTTAAAAACTGCCCAGAGCACCCCACAGAAGCCAGGGAATCTGCTTCCCATCCTTTGTATGAGTTTGTGCTGCTACTCTGGCAGCATGGTCTGGTGGGTAGTTTAGAGAAAGTTCTTTCTGAACGTTTTTCTTTATCAATATAATCCTGTAAGGTTGTTGTGAAAGTTAGAAATGATAAATATTCAAGGGCAATAGGTATAGCCTTACTAATTGATGGCACTTACTCTAGCAGCAGGGTCTAATAGAAAACATACTGGGAGTCAGGAGTCCTAAATCTATTCCTGTCTTATTCTATGACCTTGGGCATGTGAGGCATGGTCTCTAGATACACTAGGTAATCTCTAAGGACTCCTTTCAGCTTTAATATCTGTGCTTTTAAAAATGAAAGTAATAAATGTTTGTTTTAAAAAAATCAAACTGGACAGAATTAAATGATGTAAAAAGTGAACGACCCCTATCTTTCCCTATTCAATACATTCCCAAGGTAACACTTTTTACCACTTTCGCGTTCTGTGAATTTTAAATATATACAGGTATATGTAAATATATGTATATAGAGAGTGGGGCAAAAGTAGGTTTACAATTGTTTCTATGGAAAACAATTAATAAATAATACAAGAATAAACTCTGTTTTGCATACTCACAACTGTAAGCCTACTTTTGTCCCACCCTGTATGTATAGATAAATATGTATTTTACACAGTGACCTATTACATACATATGAACTATTTCACTATACTCATTTTTACTACATGTAATATATTCTGATATATTCTATTCTTGCTGGAATTAATTTCATGACTCAAAAACAGGTGGCATCTTTCAATTAAAAAAAACTCTGCTTGCCCGGCCGGGCGTGGCTCAGCGGTTGAGCGTCGACCTAAGATCCAGGCGATCAGGGTTCAATTCCCGGTCAGGGCACATTCCCAGGTTGTGGGCTCGATCAATGACTCTCTCATCATTGATGTTTCTCTCTCTCTCTCCCTTCCTCTCTCTGAAATCAATAAAGATATATTTAAAAAAAAAAAACTTAAAAAAAAAACTCTGCTCTGGACCATCCATGGATGTTTGGAAATACAAGCAGAGGAAGTATGGACATCCTGTGATGTTAGAACCTCATACAGGTTTCCTGGAAGATCAAATGAGACACATATAAGGGGAATCACTTGGCACAGTCTGGCACAAATAGGTATTTGGTAAATATCAGTTTCTATGACACCTCCTGCAGTATTCCTATCCCCCCAATGTTTAAAGATGTGTAGCTACTCCATCACCAACATAAGCATTATAGACAATGAGCTGCCAGCCAAAGGCTAATTACCTTAATGTTTTTTGATTCTCGACTGAAATCAAGGAATGGAACTGTGCTACCTACATGATAAAAGCAGTTTACCACTTTCAAGAAAATGTTTTTTATGAGCCATTTTCATAGAAAATTTTGACTTCTTACACAGACTATACAGAATCTAGCCTTTTCTCTAGGACCCAGAGTCATGATTATGCACACATAATGGTAAATTTTAGAGCTTGTATATGCCTAACTTAGAGGTCACCTAATCACGTCTCTCATTTTGCAGATGAACAAAATGATGTTCCAAGAGATTATGCAATTTGCCAAAAGCCACTCAGTAGGAAGGTCAAGCGATTCCCATTATGCTATGCTGCCACATCTATTATTGTACTATGATGAGTACTATCTAGCAAGGTAGTCAGAATTTAGGAGCAATACCCCCTTGTAATTTCCATGTGTGTTCTTTTGGTTATCTCATCTCTTTCCTCATAATCTTTAGCAATAAAACTCTTAAAAAAGATTTATGTTTATCCTGCACACAAAAAATTTTAAGCTAGCCTATTCCATAACCCACCTTAGGGAAAGAAGTCCAAAATATTACTTGTGCAGCATACTTTAGAAAGGAAAGGGATGCAGACTGAATCTCTACATGGCCTTCAGAAAGCAAGAAGTATGCGATGAAAAACCCACATTGGCTTATGAATAGCTCTGAGGATGTAACTCTCAGGAACCACAAACAGTTCCTTAGAATAGGCAATACAGCCTGGCTGCATGGTTCAGTGATTGAGCATCGACCTATAAGCCAGGAGGTCACAGTTCAATTCCTGGTCAGGGCACATGCCCAGGTTGAGGGCTCAAACTCCAGTGGGGGGCATGCAGGAGGCAGCCAATCAATGTCTCTCATTATTAATGTTTATATCTCTCTCTCTCCCTCTTCCTTCCTCTCTCTCAAATCAATAAAAACATATATAAAAAAATAGGCAATACAGTAAACTGCACAAGGGCAGGGACTAGGTTTTCAGTAAATGTGGGTTGACTCACTGATAAATGGATGTTTGTCACTACACTAAATGTTCCCAGGCAATTGTACTGTCTGATGTAGGTATGCATGTTAAGCATTAGACTCTTCCCTTTCCCATGATATAAACTGTCACTTATGTCTAATGGTACTCCTCCCCAACACAGCTTTGGCAAAAGCTGATAACACTCCCTATATCTTCTAATAGGATGCTTCTAATATACTCTGAGAAGGCTAGAATAATTTCTAAAGTAAGAATTAAAATGCCCTGAGAGCCTGAGGGATTCCCCTATATAAGAAGCATGTTGATATTACCACACAGCTCTTCCATCTTGCCTGCTCTTCTGTTGAGTTGTTGGCTCTGCTGCAGATTGGAGATCACACAGGTTGCCAGATAAGTCACCTCCAGTGAGGAGTTATGTTACTGGTACTATTTTTAACCTGAAACCAATGATACTTCCCTACAACCCATAAAATTAACATTCAAATGTCTTTTTAAGTTGTAAAATGTCTTGAAAATGACAAGTGAGTACCCAAACTAAAGGCCGCTTATCACATATCTATTCTTGTCCTCTTCCTTCAGACTCCAGTTGGTTCTCCTTCCTTATTCCATTTTCCTCTATATTTTCCATGGTTCAAGTACTTTATCTTATTCCTCTGCCTTTAGGTGATCCAGAGATATTTCCCGTATTTTGTAATCAGAAGGAAATGGGCTAAACTAAGAAAATACAAACCAAGCCCAGCTGGGAGTGGCTCAGCGGTTGAGCATCGACCTAGGATCCAGGCGATCAGGGTTCAATTCCTGGTCAGGGCACATGCCTGGGTTGTGGGCTGCAGCCGATCAATGGTTCTCTCATCATTGATGTTTCTATCTCTCTCTCTCCCTCTCCCTTCCTCTCTCTGAAATCAATATAGATATATTAAAAAATAAAAAAAGAAAATACACACCAAACTTTATTTTCCCATAATCTCTTCAAAACATGATCTTAAGAAAAACCTTGTATTATGAAAAAGGAAAAAACATACAACTGAATCAAGGTCAAAGGGATTTAAAATATTTTCCATTGATGATTTTACTTGATGAATCAATCGTCTGCTAATGACTTTTTAACTAGAACTAAATCTGTTATAAGAAAAATTATATTTCAGAGCCTATTCATGTTTCTGATACATGCATGATTGTTTTGGACAGTAAAACTGAAGCTATGAAACACTGCTTTTCCTATGATTTACTCAAGCTAGTATATTTAGTAAAGCAAACAGAGTTTAAAGGCTGATTTCAGCAAACTATTTCAGAAATAAAATATCCCAAACACATTAAAAATAATTCCAACTAACTAATGAATGGATTTATTGGAATCATTTATTAGGAAAATAACTTTTATCCAATTTTTCCATTTTAACATATTTAAAAACAAAGCTTCATATCAGAAATTCAGGCAATGTGCTTGATAAACTCAGAATATGTTCATCATTACGTGATAATGAAAACCTTAACATTTTAAAATTAATTTCAAATAAGTTCTTCTGCTACTTTGAGTAATAACACTATTCTCACTAAAATAAGTCTAAAATGAATCTTTTCCCAGACACCAGATGCCTCCTGATGCAATTTTCTGGATCACTCACAGTATTTTCCTACCTCTATCATAACATACTCCAACACGATGGATGTAGTCCATATTATAAACTGAATCAGAAGGCAGAATATTTATTATAAGAATCAACATCATTTAATAATAAGAATTAGCAATCTTATCAATTAATTTTGAATTCACATATGGATAAAACATCAATGATTCATAAAAAATTTTTAAACACACCAAGTTCCTAGGTAACAAAAAAGAAAGGCAATAATATAGAACCCAAGTATGGTATAACAGCTATTCTAAAATGGATGTTGTTCTCAGTTTTAGGATAGACTGGAGAGAATAAATGAACGATCTATTGGCTTTTTCCAACATCTGTTCATAGCAATTACAGACTAGTCATCTGAAGCCATGCAGTTTTCAGGATGGGAATCAACATGTCCTTACTGTAGGGAGAATAATTACCCAAGTGAAACTAGAATAAGAGAATTTTTGGTTAGGCAGCACCTGAAAGACTGTCTAGTTTACCCTCCCTGTATTCAAAAACAGGGAAACAGGCTCAGAGAAGCCAAGTGCCTAGCCCTAGCCATTCACACAGATAGTTAATAGCCAAACAAGGTCTAGAACCAAGTTTTCCCAGTTATTTCTAATAATACGAGTTAACTCTGAGGGTCAGAACCATTGATTCTCCTTCTGGGATGGAATGGGCTTTTGGAAATTTACCAGCTGTGTGATCTTGAACAAACTGCAACCTTTTCAAAGCTCCTTTCCTCTTCTGTAAGGTGTAGAGAATACCTACTCTAATAAGGTTGTTGTAAGAATTCCATACAGCTTGTAAAGTGCTTAGCACCTCAATTAGCAAAAAATAAGCATTGGAAAACAGGTAGCTATTATTAGTCCTGACCTGGAAATATGGCTGCTTCTACTGTTTGAGAAGAGAAGAAACTGAATTCAATAACACAATGGTCCACCAGAGCTTCTCTGGCCTACCACATTCTGTAGACAGGAGAAAACCCCACCCGACAATCTATTTCACCCCATCTAAAACCCATCCTTTACACTGTTAAGAAAAACAAAATACCAACTGCTGCCAAATGTCTTCTGCCATGTGTTGTACGTAGAATTTGTCAACTAGAAAGTGCAGAGGGGTTTCTGGCTCCACCCAAAACATGGAAAATAAACGGTGGGACAAGGGGAAGATAAAATCACACACCTGAACTGAAACTCGAAGAAGCTTGTTCTCAGTTCATTTAGTTGTGGTTAGGTAGGTGGGTTGTAGAAAACAAAATGCTTTCTTTCTGCATCATAAAGCGGGAATAATGGCTACCTCAAAAAATACAATTCCCTACACTTCTCAACACAGTAGAAAAGAATCCGTTCCCTTGCCCTAGTAAATTAAAACGCACACGGGTATCTTTTTCGAAAAACTGAGGATTCGGCTGTATCCGAGCTGCCCTGCACTCTAAGGTTATATAAATATATGAAAAATTCCTATGAAATAGCGAAATAAAATGATGGGAAATAGCACCTTGAAATCAACAAGGAATCATGTCATGCCAAAGGCGTCTCCATTGATAAAATCCAGACCCTCCGTTCTCATGACACTGAAAACCCACCTCCCTCTAAGGAAATTACAGGAATCACCCGCAGCAACCAACCTCAGCATTCGGCATCGACCAGATCGACCCCCTACTCAAATGGCGCTAAGCACCGCGGGTCCCAAGCCCCTCCCTGTAGCTGCTAAGTGCCGCGCTGTACACAGACTATCTTACTTCATTCCCGTTCTCCCTCCCATGCTCAACCTCTGACATTTCTCGCCAACCCTCGCCACTGACAGAGAAGGTAGGAACAAAAAGACTTCCTATACTTTGTCAGTGAAGTACCAGAGCCACACATACCCGTCCCTATAACGATCACATCAAACTCCGAAGGGAGATTATCCGCCATCTTGACAGGAAACGTGTCATGTGACCATTGCTTGTGAAAATGAGATCAAGTTAGGCATTGCCTGGCTAGAAAGCGGAAGGGAAAACGGTGCATTCTGGGTACTGTAGTTGTTGGGTGGCCGATCCAAGTAAGCGCCTGCATCATTGTATTTGTAATATTTGCGCGAATGTTAAAAGCTCGGTTTATTTTCCAGGCTGAGTGCAGTAGTGTGTTTATCCTGGAGGTTTGGCGTAGAAAAGAGACGTCGATTTTACTACGATGGCTAAGATGAATGTGGGGAGCCGGAGTACCCCTTGACAATGATGAACCAAGAATTGTTAGGAGACCTCGAAGATAGAGATAAATTGAAAATGGATTGCCCTGTGAACAAAGGAAATTTTCATTCCAACCTGGAAACCGTTTCCCGCAGTGTGTCTGTACTTTTGTTTTGGCCCCCAAAGCATAATTTTTCACAACAATACTTTCAAACTATAAGCTGTATCTTTTTCTTCTTTTTGTCTCCCCCATGAAAGCCCGCGAAAAACCGCTCACTCTAGTTTCTCCAGAATGGAACGCTCATCGAGCCTGTACTTGTTCTAGTTAGTACAAACGGCCATCCTGGCAATATATATTTGCAAAATTAGCCTTGCTTAACAGGAAAGAAGAAAGATAAGAAAGCATAGTAGCTGCTTGATAAGCGTTTATTGCAGGATCTGGTATTCTATACATATACAAGGAGTCCATACAAGATTCTCCCGATAAGCTACCGCACAAATGATCAAGGTAAAATGGCCTTTATATTAAAGTGATTAAAGTGATTGCATTTGACGACGGGATTTGGGTAGTCTATGCTAACCAGCTAATGCAGCTCTCAAGTATTTTCAAGGTCAGCCTCCTCCACACGTCCAACCCCACCCCGTTGTATTAAATGCTTTGCCCCCCCCCCCAAAGCAAAAAAGAGGGGGAGAGTGCATGGGAATGAGAAAAGGTACATTTTTTATACCAGAAATTCATTGTGTAATTATTTTAGAAGAGTTTCAAAATAATTCAGAGAAAGTGCAGTAGTGGACCTCCCCTTACACCAGAGCTGTTTCTGGTCCCCCAGTCACTCTGTTGTTCCTTCAGCATGGAATGATCTTTATATTCTCTAGCTAACACTGATCCCCAAGATTCAGTTCGGCTTTTACCGTCTCCTCCTTTCATCTCCTCCCTATATTGGATTAAATTTCCCTGCATAGTGTTACCACTCTGTCATAACCTCCCAAATTGCACTGAAAGTATTTGCATTTATACTGGTTCCTATACACTACACATATCTCCACACATATTCACAAAAATACACACCCACATATACAACAGTCAAAATTATAAGCCCCTGTAAGACAGGAACCATGCCTTATTTATCTTTTTACTTCCTGCATCTATCACAAGCCTGGCACATAAGAGGAATTTTAAAAGTGTTTTCTGAACTGAGCTTAGCTCTGACTCCTCTAATATATGGTAAGCATTATGAAGACAGAGGCTGAATCTTCACCTTCATATCTGCCGACGACTATGATGTGTCATATTTTGAAGACTCTCAATACGTTCATTACTTTGCTAAAGTTCCATGGAAAGTCTTTAAACTTGTATTTTACTGTTATTGCTGCATTTTGCCCTAATAATTATCAACATTGTACCTGAGTATTATCAGACGTGAAATATATCTCATCTGTGTGATCTATGAGGCTCTTAATACCACTAGTGGGAGCAGAAATTAATAGTTTGCCAAGGGTAAACACAGGAAACTCTCTAAAATCTCTTCTAACAGTGAGAAGCCATAGATGGATGGTTAAAATCATGATAAATAAAAGTATTCTATCTTACTTTGGATATATGTGTGTATGTGTGTGTGTGTGTGTGTGTGTGTGTGTGTGTGTGTGTGTGTATATATATATACCCTTTTCATTGTAAGTATATCTAATTTTCAGCTTTCCTTAAATATTCATTGAGTACCTACTGTGTGCAAGGCACTAACTTAGATGTTATGATTACAGCAATGAACAAAACAGACAAAAAAAAACCCGTCATCATGAAGTTTACATCTAGTGGGATAAAATAAAATAAACAAATACTCTGTAGTGCTAATTTTCCAATATGTTTTGCCTCAAATTTTAAATCCCTTTTTAAAATGAGGCTAGAAAGCACGATCCTCAGAAAGATACAATTGTCAGTATATATGTATCTGTTCTTTCTCTGAAGTTATCACACCCTCTCTGGGCATGGGGAAAAAACAGAAAAATGTAAAGCCTCTGAATGGAGAAAATTTTCAAAATAACTTTTCTTTCAAATGTATTTCTGTACATTTTTTGCAAAGTAAAGATGAATATAAGAGTTGATAATTTCAGTAAAATAGCATAAAGTAAAGCCACTTAATTGCCACCTATTCTATTATTCTAAGGACACCTATTTTTGAAAACTGAAATATTTTAGTTGGCTAAGTTACAATAATATGAGGTGATGGTTACCTACAAATTGACTACCTTATTAAATCCCTGTGACACTAATTTTGTACTTAGTGGTTTCCTGAGTTGAAAACCCGTGATTACCTGAACATTTACTTTGTATTCAAAAGTTTTTTCAACTGTGGGATGTTTTTTCAACTTTTTTTACAAACCAGTAATTTAATGGTCTCTATTTCTGGTCTTTCCTTTGAGCTCCAGATCAATATATCACAGCCCCTTATTCAACATCTCTTCTGAACATGTTCAATACTGAACTCCTGAACATTTCAACGTATTTGCCCAGTGTTCCTTACCTTAGAAATGGAACCACCTTCTAATCAGTTACTCAAGTCAAAAACTTAAGGATCATCCTTGATATAACATTAGCTTTCACCCCTAAACCAATTCATCAGCAACTCTTGGCAGGTTTATCTCAAAGATATATTGTAAATATATCCACTTCTCATTCTGGACTGCCCCTATAATCTCTTGCCTAGACTATTACAATAGGCCTCAGCTGGACCCCTTATTTATGCTTGCTTCTCTCCAGTATATTCTCCACACTACAGGTAAACTTTTAAAAATTCACATATGATCATGTCTCCCTCTACCTAAATCCTTCATGATTTCCCATTGCTCTTAAAACATGTTCACAAATTTTAAACATTGTCTAAAAAGCCTTTCTAAACTCTCCAGTCTCATCTTATACTTTTCACCCTTTTCTCTCTAAGCTCCAGCTATATTGGTTCTCCTTCACTTCCTCTAATACCCCATGTTCCTTCCTGCTTCAGGGCTTTCACACATGCTGTTCCATGTGCCTGAGATGCATTTTTATCCTTCTTCCTCATCTCTCATAGCTTAATCCTACTCATCTTGCAGTTATTCAAAACATCACACACTCTGGTAAGTCTTCATTTAGTCCACAGTCTAGCTTAGGACTCCTATCACCCTATCTCCCTCCTTTGATGAACTTTTTCATGATTAGAAGTATCAAATACTTGTTTCATATCTGTCATTTTCCTAGAGGGTAAGTTTCACAAAGGCAAAGACTAGTGCCTATATTATTCATCATTATATACCCAATACATAATTCAGTTCCTGCCTAGCACAAAATAGACACTCAAAAATATCTGCTGAAATCCCACTTCTGGGAATATATCCAAAGGAAATAAAATTACTATCTTGAAGAGATAGCTGCACTCCCATGTTCATTGCAGCCTTATTCACAGTAGCCAAGGTATGGAAACAACTTCAGTGCTCATTGACGGGTGAATGAATAAGAAAACGTGGTGTATATATAATGGAATATTATTTAGCCTAAAAAAAGGAAGAAAACCTTGCCATTTGCAACAATATGGATGAATCTGGAGAACATGCTAAGTGAAATAAGCCAGACACAGAAATACAAATATCACATGATCTAACTTATATGTGGAATCTAAAAAAAAAAAAAAAAGTTGAATTCATAGTAACAAAGTGTTGAATGGTGCTTACCAGAGGCTGGTGGGTAGGGATAAAGGGAAGATATTGATCAAAGGGGACAAAATTATAAGTTCTGTAGACCTAATCCACAGCATAGTGTCAATAGTCAATAATATATACATGAAATTTACTAAGCTTGTAGATTTCAAGTCTTCTCACCACCCACATTCAAAATGGTAACAACAGGAGTTGGTGGATATATTAATCAGGTTGTGGTAATCATTTTACACTGTATAACTATATCAAAACATCATGTTGTACACATTAAATTTATAAAATTTTTATTTGTCAAAAACAAATAAAATTTCAAATCTGCTGAATTAATGGATGAGTAATAAAAAGTATACGAAGTCTTCAAGAAACAATACAAGTACTATTTTAAATGGGAATAAAATTAGTTGATTACCCAGTAAACTTCTTTCATCATCTGGTTTGCAATTGAACAAGTAATGCACACGTGGTTAATTAAATACTCTAATCAGCCCAAAATATCATACAAAGACTATTAAAACTAATACATCTCTGTGCTCTCCTGTCCCCCAGTTGCATATTATAAGCATATTATCCATTTCTTGTGAATCTTGGTAGAGATTGTATGTGTGTGTGTTTGTGTGTGTGTGTAGCAGTGATCCCTTTCTTTTTAGAAAAAAATAGCATGTTGTAAACATTATTCTTCACTTCACACCTTAATTTTCACTTAATATATTTGCGATATCCTGTGTTCTCAGTACATATAAGGATGCTTCATTTTTAATGGTTTTCTATAATTCCATTATATGGATATTCCATGATTTATTTAATATTTCTTTACTGATGTATATTTGGTTCTGTTTTTTTCCTAGACTTTTGCTACTACAAATGATGTTGCAATCAACATCCTGTTCTTAGAGACGCAGAATAGGATAATGGTTATTAATTCAGACTCTTGGCCAGGCTTCTTAGGTTTCAGTCCCAGGTCCATCATTTACCAAATGAATAGTCTCCGGTAAGTTATTTAACCTTTTGGAACCTGTTTCCTCTTCTGTAAAATGGCAACAATGATGTTTCTTACCTCCCAAAGTGGTTATGAGGGAAAATAAAGTACTTAGAACTATATTTGGCTGCTAGTAAGCAGTCAATATATTCTGTTGTTAGTAGTAGTACTGGTAGTAGTAGCAGCAACAGTAGTAGTCATTGTGAGCATATGGGAGATACTGACTTTCACCAATCTGATTGGCAAAAATAAAAATATTTGCTAACACACAGTATTGGTAAAGCATGCACACTCTTGTTGCTAATGGAAGTAGAAATTGATACAATTCTTTTGGAAGGTGATTTGTCAATATCTGTCAGTGGTTTAAATGCATATATTTGGTGATTTAGCATTTTCTCATTTGGAACTTATCCTAAAGACTGGTGAATGTTTAAATTCTTATCTGCAATGATATAAACACCATATTGATAATTTCAATGTTTCTCTGACTTTTGGGTTTTATATTTTAAATTTTTATTTATTAATTGACTTTGAGAGAGAGAGAGCAATCAATTTGTTCCATTTATTTATGCATTCATTGGTTGCTCTCTGTATGTGCCCCGATGGGGGATCGAATCCACAATCTTGGCATATCAGGACAACACTCTTACCAACTGAGCTACCTGGCCTGGGCCTGACCTTTGGGTTTTAAATCCATGTGACCAAAAAGTAACTTTTCATGGGAATGGTTATTTAGATAGTATGGTACTGCTATGTTTTCTTCTTAAATAATATAGAAATTATTTACCTCATATAGACATATTTAGGAAAAGCTTATATAAATCCAAGTATCATAAAAGTTAGTAGTAGAAGGATAGAAACCTCTGTTCACTGAACTATCCCAAGCATCTAGAGAAATGCCTATGATTGAATAGGAACCTAATAAACTATTTCTTGAATGCTGAAGGGGTGATGATCCGTAATCTTCACCTGTGAAATCCTTTTCAATGCCATGTTCAATCTTTTTCCCAGTGTGTTTTGGGGAAGAGTAATTCTGCAGGATATTAATAGGAGTTTTGTGATAAAATACATTTAGGGGGCAATTAATTAAATGGCTTCTTTACTGGAGAACTCTTCAAATCTTTTATAGTAAATATACACGTGAACTATGAGGGATTTCACAATATCTTTTAAACCACAGAACATACTTTGATAAACACTAGGCTGGACTATTGATCCAATACAGAATAATATTCCTTATGTTTTCATAGATGATATTACCTTATCATCAGTAGGAAACAGCAAAAATTTTCTAGGAGTGGTAATGGACCATATGGATCAGAACTATAATATACTCTTCCCAGATGTCAGTGTTGTTAATATTGTTTATGAACCAGCAGTGACATAATTTTACACCCACCCACATATACACCCACACACAAATTTAATCCACTACCATGGAATCTCATTCTTACCAAATTGTAAACAACTAAACTAACCAGACACTGATTTTCTAGTATAAGCTAAAGTAAGAGTGTCAGATAAAACATGGATAGTCTGAGTTCTTTAAGGTTAAGAGAATTTCTTAGAAAATAGTTATGTATATAAATGTATGTCTGAAAAATAAGAAATAACAGTTCCAGACATATGAAGAAAATTTTTAAATGTAGAACTAGTGTTAGAGCTTGCTTTGAATTAAAAAAAAATTCTGTCTCTAAGCCAGTGGTCATAGTGGCAATAAAAATTTATGAACACAAGTACTCTGGACAATAAAACATAGCTAAAAGTGGAGAAAGTCCAGTCTTCTGAAGAATAACCTATACTTACATGAAGTAGTATGTTTATGAACATACACATGCCTTGAGGAGTTTTACAGTATGCCCAGATGAAGTCAATCTAGACTTTTTATTTCAAATATGTACAAATATTATTCCATCATACCATTTTATGTTGTATAAAATTCAGGTTCTTTGAATTCATGTTCATTTCCAGCTCTAAAAGATAATCAGTGTTATGACAGCAATCATTTCCACTATATCAGAAATCTGTTTTAAATGCTAGTTTTAGAAACAAAATGATTATTTGTACTACCTATTGTATTTGCCAGCTTCTTCAATACAGAAATATTTAGAACACATTTGCATTTTTCATAGTCCTTGCAAACCAAAATAATACAATACACTATGAATAATTTTGTGGGAATTTCATGAATCTTTACAGAAAGTCTTGCTGTTCTTGTTTCAGCTGTTTAATTGTAATGTCATAGTAACAGAAAGCAGCATACCAAATTCTTCATGGATGAATAAGCACATTGAATAAGGAAGATTTAACAAAGTAAATCAAACACTGGATTAAACATTTTCTGCATAACAGACCACAAAATATGCATTCATTTTATCAATGGGTCCTTGGCATCAGAAGCAAATAGAGGTGCATACCAACAAAATTAAACTTAATATTCAGTGTCTTGATTGCAAACCTTCCTTATACTTTATCAAACTAACATCTAGTTAATTAGAATTGTCTAAATATATTGAAGCACATATATTACAAAGTTTAGGTATAAACACTATTCATTTGCATTTCATCATTTAATAATTTGTTTTCTTCTGTTTTAATATTCCCAAAGTTTGAATGTAGTAAATTTTCTTTATGGTTGCACAAAATAAAAAGTTCAGACAAACACATGGAAATCTGCAGTATGGGATGGTTTCAAACTTAATGGTATTTAATTTTTAATTTTTGATAAGAAAATATCTTAAAGAGATGTTTATGCTAAGTGAAATAAGTAAGACAGAAAAATACAAATACCATATGATTTTACTTATATATGGAATCTAAAAAACAAAATAAATCAACAAACAAAACAGAGACAAACTCATAGACATAGAGAACATTTTGATGATTGCTGGATGGGAGGAGGACCTGGAGGAATGGGTGAAAAGGGGAGAGGGTTTAAGCAATATACATTGAAGGTTGCAGAGTAGTCACAGGGACGTAAATTATAGCATAGGTAATATGGTCAACAATATTGTAATAACTATGTATGCTGCCAGCTGGTTACTAGATTTATTGGGATTATCAATTTGTAAGTTATAGAAATGTCTAACTGCTGTGTTGTACACTTGAAACTAATATAATATTGTATGTTAGTTGTAATTTTAAAACATATATATTTTACAAATAAAATAAAATAATTAATTTCAAAGTGTGTACTATTTCTCCCAAATTTGTTGACAAAGCCTCACATCAGGATTTATAACAGGGCAATTCATATTAAAATTTTTAAAGCCTCTATAGTTTGTACTAGTAGTCTCTCCTCTGATTTGTGTTTTATTAGTACAGTTTGTTTTTACTATAGTACATTCATGTTTTATTTCAATGCAAATGCATATTTAATTAGTCTTTATCAAGAAATTACTGAATAACTTGAGATTCAGAGCTCCTTAAAGTCTCTAATCCTCAAGGATAACGATTTATTAAGTCTATGTATTACTCAAATCATTAAGAATAGAAATAATCATTTCATGTTTGGACTAACCTTGTGACAAGATTGAATATAAGGAGGTCATTTGAACTATATTTTATTTTAGATATAGGTATACAACAAGGGTTGGAGATAAATATATGAAAAGCCCACTAAAAAGCAAGAATTGTTGCCATAGCTGGTTTGTCTCAGTAGTTAGAGCATTGGCTCAAGGACTGAAACACTAGTCAGAAAGAATATATGCACCCCGGTGTTCATAGCAAAGCAGTTCACAATAGCTAAGAGCTGGAAACAGCCCAAGTGCCCATCAGTAGATGAGTGGATAATAAAGCTGTGGGACGTTTACACAATGGAATACTATGCAGCTGTAAAGAAGAAGGATCTTGTATCCTTTGGGACAATATGGATGGACCAGGAGAATATTATGCTAAGTAAAATAAGCCAGGCAGGGAAAGACAAACATCATATGATCTCACTTATATGTGGAATCTAAAGAACTTAATAAACTGAAGAACAGAATAGATTCAATGACATGAAAGCATAGATCAGACGGATGAATGTCAGTTGTATGGAGCAGGGCAGGTGGATGGAGGAGAGAGTAACCAAAGAATTTATATGCATATATCCACAACCCAAGGACACTGACAATGGTGAGGAGAGGGACTGAGTAAGGTGGTTGGATGGGGTGGAATAGGTAATTGGGGAGATAAAGGGACATCTGTAATATTTTAAACAAAAATAAAATTTAAAAAAGACAGAAGATGAGCACCCTTATAACCATTGTTTTGAACTCTGCACATGGTAGAAAATGACAGAAAATAGAAGGTGCAGTATAACAGAATATGAAGGAAAGTATTGAGAATTGTCTTGTTGTAAAGTCGACATTCATCTTGTATATGACCATAATCAAGTGTCTGAAGAAGTCAACTGGTAAGAAGGAGAGTAGACACCTTTAGAGATAAGTACAGATGTCATGAGAGCAAAAGCACGTTCCTGCTTTGCAAGAGAAGAGCTATGTTCTCTATCCCATGAAGATTGACTGTGTTTTGTTTTCCATCCTCAATTCCTGCAAACTCCTATATCCCTGTATCCTTACAAAAGTACCTTCTTTTCTGCAGGTAGCTTGGGTGAGTATTGTGACCAAAAGAGTTTTGATTAAAAGATTTTAAAATGTCCATGTAGCCAAGAACAAATCCACACACAAGCCCTACACAATAAGAGACAATTACAGATGGTTGTCGGCAAACTATTTTTGCACCTAAAAATTACAGCTGAAGAAGTTCTTTATCATCACTCTTCAAATACTAGAAATATTAGTTCAAGTCTAAATAGTGATCAAGAAATCTTAGGATAAGAAGAGATCTGAAGAGATGATCTTTCTATTCTTTGCACTTAGCCCAGTTCATAGCCAAATTATTCCAGGTAACTGGAAGAAGCTATTCTATTTTGAATACCTCTGCAGAAGTGTATTTTATTATTATTTTGCTCATTTCTTCATGGTTAGCAAACCCTACAATTACAATGTTGTTTTCTATTATTTTTAATATTAAATGTGAAGTTCTAAATGATGTATTATCAATATATTAATATCACCTCATGAAATTATTGAAAATAGGACAACAAATGCCAATTCAACTTGGCATTCAAAACCCTCCATATGTCTTTCAGTCAAGATGGCAATGTAGGTAAACATGGTACCCGGAATTTTCCACAACCAAATTAAAATTATTACTAAGCTACAGAATCACCATCATTCAGAACTGCCTGAAATTTAGCTGAACAGAAGTCTTTTAACTAAAGATATAAAGAAGAAGCCACATAGAGACTGGTAGGAGGGGCAGAGTTGACACCAGGCTGGTCCCACAACCACATGCAGCAGTCAAAAATACAGAGGAATATCTCGGCTATGGAGTTCTCTCCTGAGGAGCCAGGGGTCCAAGCCCCATAGTAGGCTCCCCAACCTGGGTTCCAGTGCCCGGAACAGAATTCCCTATAACTTCTGGCTTTAAAAACCAGTGGGATTGTGGTTGAGTGAGACAGAGAATTGCTGGAGTAAATGGTCCCCACAGGCTTACTCGGACAGCAGCTTGAATGGTGCCAGGAACATGTGGGGAGGAACTGAATTGTTTGGCATCTGGGTTTAAGGTGGGGGCTGCTTTGCTGGCAGAGGCTACGGTTCCTTTGTTGAGCCCTTCCCCACACAGAACCAGGAGACTAGTGCCATATCTGAGTCTCCATCAACCTGGCTAATGCTGTTAGCACCACCCTGGTGATTCCCTGAGAATCTGACCCACCCAACTTGCAGGCCCACTTTAACCCTTTCCAGTGTCTTTTCCATATAAATGGCCAGCCTGCCTTAATGCATAATGCCCACTTTCTTAAAATCTCTCAAGTAAGTGACACCAGGCCTCTGAGTACCCAGTGCACCTTGCCAAGTAGCCCCAGGCCTGGTACTAGCATCTGCTGTCCTTGGTTTGCAGGTTGGCCACTCCCAATCACTTCCAAGCCCAGCAAAAGTATCAGCCATCTTCAAATCCTTTTATAGGTCATGCCAGGTGGCCCCAAGTGCAGGCAATGGCTGACCTTGTCCTGCACCTCCCAGAAGGCCTCGGAGCCAGCACACTCACTGGACAACTTCAGACCATGCTGAAGCACCACCCAAACACCTCCATGAGAAACACACTGAAGGGGTGGACTTGTTGAGTACCTGAGCCCCTCTGAAGTGAGTTCTGCTCCAAGTTGTTGATCTTTGAACAGCTGATCCTCCATGGTGGTCACAACCAGTCCTCCCAGTTGAATGGCCTGGGCATAAATCCTTCCCATTGACATAACAACAGCAGTCAAGGCTCAGTTACAATAGGAGGTATACACAGTCTAACATGGTGCCCACCTGGAGTGCCCAGCTTGAGCGACTGAGGAGGCTGTGCCACTGGGCCCTACAGGACACCTACTATATAAGGTCACTTTACCAAGACTGAGAGACATAGCAGCTCTACCTAATACAGAGAAAAAACACAGGGAGGCAGCCAAAATGAGGAGACAAAGAAACGTGTCTCCTCATGAGACAAAGAGAAATGAAAGTACAGAACAAAACTCTAGAAAAATAAGAAAATAAATTATAGACAAAAATTCTACCATATGCAGAGTTCAAAACAGTGGATATAAGGATTGTCAATGAACTTAGGGGAAGAGTAGATAAACTTAGTGAGAAATTCAACAAAGATACAGGAAACATAAAAATGTAGTTACATAACATAAAATAAACAGAAATAAATGAAGAATATAACAACTGAAATGAATACATTACAGGGAAGAAACAGTAGGATTAAGTCAGTGATTTGGAAGATAGACAAGCAGAAAATAATTATCGGAACAGCAAAATAAAAAAGAATCCAAAAAAAATGATGATAGTAGAAGGAGCCTCTGGGTCAACTTTAATGTACCAATATTCACATTAAGGAATGCCAGAAGGAGAAGACAGAGAGTAAGGAATTGAAATCCTATTTTAAAAAATAATGATGAAAAACTTCCCTACCTGGTGATGGAAATAAACATACAAGATTAAGAAGCACAGAGTCCCAAACAAGGTGAACTCAAAGAGGCTCACACAAAGACACATCATAATTAAAATGGCAAAGGTTAAAGACAAAGAGAGAATGTTAAGAGCAGCAAGAGAAAGACAGTTACCAACAAGGGAGCTCCTATGAAGCTATTAACTGATTTCTCAACAGAAACACTTCACACCATAAAGGACAGGCATAAAATATTGAAAGTGATGAAAAGTAAGGGGCTACAAACAAAGACTCCTATACCCAGAAAAGCTCTCATTTAAAATTGAAGGCAAAATAAAGAGCATCTCAGATAAAAAAACAACAACAAACAAACAAAACAAAAACAACTAAGGGGGTTCATTACTACCAAACCAGTATTACAAGAAATGTTAAAAGGCTTTTTTTAAGAAGAAGAAAGAAAAAGAGAGAGAGGAACATAAGTATAAAGAATAAAATGGCCTGACCAGGCATGGCTCAGTGGTTGAGCATTGACCTAGGATCCAGAAGATCAAGGTTTGATTCCCAGTCAAGGAACATGCCCGGGTTGTGGGCTCGATCGATCCCCAGTCTGGGGCATGCAGGAGGCAGCTGATCAATGATGACTCTCTCATCATTGATGTCTATCTCTCTCTCCCTCTCCCTTCCTCTCTCTGAAATCAATAAAAATATTTTGTTTTAAAAAAGAATAAAATGGCAATAAATAAGAAACTATCAATAATTACTTTAAGGGAAGATGGTGGCACTGTGAGAAGCAGCAGTGCACTCCCGCTCCCAGATACATACTTGATTTACTCCTAAAATACTACGTAGCCAACTTGGAAAAAAACAGAGAAACATACCTCAGTGGACATAGTGCGAGTAGGGAGCACTGAAGAAATATCATAGTCTGGTAAGAGAGGGAAAGCGTAGAAAGGAGGAGTCCCCCCTGAAGCCTATGCCAGGCTTCGAGCCCCAAGGCTTGGAGGCTGCAAAGTTCCCTCCCCTCGAGAGTGCAGACCAGCATCCAAAAGCAGGGATTTCACACCTGGAGCAGAGGAGAGGGGAAGGAGTTCCAGGTGCAGAGGGAAGAGGGACCCATGGGAGTGGTGAGTCTGCAAGGAGGGGACCATGCCTCCCTAGAAAACAAAGCTTCCAATGGTGGCCACGACCAGCTTCTAATGCTCAGGGTGCTGACCATAAAAAAGGCTGTTCCAAAGCATGTGGCATCTGAGTAGTAAAGGACCAGAGGTCTGCACTGAGAAGCCACACACAGGGACCCTCTGCCTACCTGTAAGGCATTGTGTTGAGCCCCAGAAAGCATTTGATCTCGGTGGCGCAGGGAAGGGGAGGAGAGCCCTCCCACCCTGAGCTCCGGTGGTGAGAGTCTGGGATTCGTAACCAGCCCTGAGGGTGCCCTGGAGGTGTGTGTGGAGCTGCCTCAGCTTTACTCACATCAGCTGTGCAAGGAGCTGCATGAGGCTGACTTTGGATCCCCTCACGCTGGGTGCCTTGGCACGCAGGCTGTGGGACCTTACAGGGAAGACTCTCAACTTGTGTATTGCTTTGTGTGTTTTTGAGTTTTTGATCCCTGAATTGGCTTCCCAGCGTGCATTGTGAGGACAGAACAGCAGAAGCTGGGATTGGGGTCTGAACAGTTGACTGTTTGAGGGGTGGGCCTGATGCTACAAGCCAACGAGAGCTGGGAATGGAGGGGCAAAGCACGCCTGCCTCTCCTGCAGCCTGGGAGCACCACTCCCAACAGGAAAAAGACTGGTCCAGCTCACTGAGGCCCTAGACACCCCAGGAGGGCATAGTCCTGAGGGGGAAGGGAGAACAGCTCACAGGAGGACATTACAAGAATAAGACTCTCAGGGACTTTTATTTGGGAACTGGAGGAAAAACTGAAACCCCTGCTTGGGGCTGGACAGGTGAAGGGCTCACCAGAGTATTTTTTAATTGAACCCACTAAGCCTAGGCTGCTGAAACAGCCCATAGAGAAAAGGCAACAGGCTGAAATCAATCTGAAGCTACAGCAGGCCAGTGCATGGGGAAGTAGAATCGGAGGATAAGGTAGAGACTGAGGAGCTGGCCATGGAGCTGAGACTAACCCACACAGTGAGTGGCTGGCAGCAAAACCTCTAAGTAAGGAGAGTGATACCCTGAGCTAAACTAGCCATCCTGCCTGCTAAAGATCCTACAGAAGACTCTGTATTAAGACCAGACAACTACAAAGTTGCAAAATAGCTGAAAAGAGGAGGTGGTCTACAGAGAGCCTCAGATCAACCATCTATCTAAGGACACCAGAGCCAAACCTAGATGGCTCCTCACATTGGATAATACTCAAGTGCCTCCCAGGAGAACGGAAATCAGCATACAAAACAGTGAGCCTCAGACAACATAAGCTGCCCAGAAGAAACTCACCTGATTGTCTTTTTTTGTTGTTTTGTTTTCTTTCTTTTCTTTTGTTTTTTGTTTGTTTGTTTGATTTTTCTCTTTTTCGCTTAGGAAGAAGAGAAAGGGAAAACAACTATTTGTTTTTTCTTTGTAAATTTTATACCATGTATTTTTAATTTTTTTAAAAATTAATTTTTTTCTGTTTTTTATAAAATAATTTTGCTTTGCTTAGCTTGTTTTTTTGTTTTGTTTTTCTGTTTTGTTTTGTTTATTTGCTTCATTTTGTTTTATACTTGCTTCTACTATCAAGACTTTCTTGATATTCCCTGCTTGATGACTGGGACTTTATCATTATAACTAACAAATTTACTGCTTTCCTGTATAGTTTCCACCAAATCTCTTATTGGACTCACTCCCTGCCCAGGCTTTATCTCTCTCTCCTCTAGATGCATTGTGATAACTTTTTTTCTCTTTTTCTTCTTCTCCTTCTTCATTTCTTTCTTTTGTTTTCCTCCCTTCTGTCTTACAGCATTTTTGTTCCATTGTTAGTTTCCCTTATTCTCTTTATTGTACTTATATTTTTTCATTTTCAACTATTATCCTATTCCTATTCTCTCCCTTAATTTTTTGCTGGCCCTTCTTTAAGAATCTTTTCTCTGCCTCTATTACCTCCCATTAGCTTCTCTATTTTTTACATTTTAGTTTATTATTATTTTCTAAATGTTCATCACTATTAACAACAATATATTTCTCTCTCTAAACTTTACTTTTCTTTCTCTCTTTTTTTAAGCTTTTTTTTTCCTCTCTACAATTTGTGTTATCCCTTCACTCCCCCAGGTCTGTTTTCACTTGGGTTGTTTTTATTGTGATTGTCAAGATATTTTGTAAGATACTCCTTGTTTCCTGGAACTTTAGTTGTGTATTGTCCTGCCTTCCCAGCACCTGTATAACAACTTACACAATGAGGTTGTGCCTGAGACACACAGTTAGCAAACCTGAGAGAAGAGCCTTCCCAGGGACTGGCCAACAACAATCTAGATCCAACCACAACAGGAGAACCCAAGAAACCCACAAAAGGGACACCCACAAAAAAGACATGCCTAGAGCAGAGAGCTCAGAAGTATAAGGAAAATACACCTCTGGGCTCCACTGGACTCACAATACAAAATCTCAACCCACAAGTCTGGGAGACAGAAAATATATTTAACATAGACATACAAACACTAAGACCTCTCAAAATGAGGAGACAAAGAAAAAAATCTCCAAATTAAAGAAAAGGAAAAATCACCAGAAAAAGACTGGTGAGATGGAGTTAAGGAAGTTATCAGAAACAGAGTTCAGAGTATTGATTATGAAGATGTTCAAGGAACTTGATGAGAATGACAAGGCAGTAGAGGATAAGATTGAGGACCTTAGTGAAAACATGAAAAAAGAGAGACATAACATAAAAAAAATCAGACAGAGATAAAGAATTCTGGATCTGACGTCAAGAATACACTGGAAGGAATTAAAAGCAGGCTCAATGAAGCAGAGGATAGAATAAGAGACTTAAAAGACAAGGTGGAAAAAATCACTCAATCAGAGAAGCAAAAATATAAATATTTAAAAAGAAGGACGACAGTCTAAGGAAGCTTTGGGACAACATAAGGTGAAACAACATTTGCATTATAGAAGTGCCAGAGGGGGAGGAAAGAGAGGAAGGGATAGAGAACTTGGTGGACGAAATAATGATAGAAAACTTCCCTAGGCTGGCAAAGGAGAAAGCCACACAAGTTCAGGAAGCACAGAGGGTTCCAAACAAGAGAGACCCAAAGAGACCCACTCCAAGACACATCATAATTAAAATGGCAAATGTCAAGGACAAAGAGAAAATATTAAGGGCTGCAAGAGAGAGACAAGCAGTGACCTACAAGGAAACCCTCATAAGGCTGACATCAGATCTCTCAACAGAAATTCTTCAAACCAGACGGGAGTGGCATGAAGTTTTCAAAGTAATGAAAAACAAGAACATGCAACCAAGATTGCATTATCCAGCAAGGCTATCATTTAAAATTGAAAGTGAAATAAAAAGATTCCCAGAAAGAAGGCTAATTGAGTTCAGTACTACCAAACTGGCATTGCAAGAAATGTTAAAAGGACTGCTCTAAGAAAAAGAAAGAATAGTGAGAGAAAGGTACATCAGCATAAAGAGGAAAAATGGCAGTAAATAAGTTTATATCAATAGTAACGATAACTCTAAACAGAATAAATGGTCCAAGCAAGAGATATAGAGTAGCTGAATGGATAAGAAAACAAGACCCAAATATATGCTGTCTACAAGAGACTCACCTGAGAGCAAAAGACTCACACAGGCTACAAGTAAAGGGAAGTAATAAAACATTCCATGCAAATGGAAAGGAAAAGAAAGCTGGAGTAGCAACACTTATTTCTGAAATAATAGACTTCAAAATAAAGACCATAACAAGACACAGAGATGGTCACTACATAATACTAAAGGGATCAATCCAACAGAAGGAAATAACCCTTATAAACATTTATGCACCCAATATAGGAGCACCTAAATATATAAAAAATTTCTTGGGGGACTTTAAAGGGGATATTGACAGGAACACAATCATAGTGGGGGACTTTAACACCCCACTGTCATTACTGGACATATCATCAAGACAAAATTCAACAGGGAAACACAGACCTTAAATGACTCACTAGACTTAATGGACATTTACAGAACGTTTCACCCCAAAGCAGCAGAATACACATTCTTCTCAACTGCACATGGAACATTCTCAAAAATAGACCACATATTATGGCAAAGGACAAGCCTCTACAAATTCAAGGAGATTGAAATCTTATCAAGCATCTTCTTGGATCACAATGCCATGAAACTAGAAATCAACCACTATAAAAATACTCAAAAATGTTCAAACCCATGGAAGCTAAATAGCATGCTATTAAAAAATGAATGGGTTACCAGTGAGATCAAGAAAAAAGTCAAACACTTCATGGATAAAAATGAAAATGAACAAACAACCCCAAATCTATGGAACATTGAAAGCAGTCCTGAGAGGAAAATTCATAGCATTAAAGGCCTATCTCAAGAAACAAGAAAAAGCTATAATGAACCATCTCAATAATAAACCACATATTAGGGCAACTAGCAAGTCTCTACAAATACAAGACGATTGAAATCATATCAAGCATCTTCTGGGATCACAATCCCATGAAACTAGAAATCAAACACTATAAAAAACTCAAAAATATTCAAACATATGGAGCCTAAATAGCATACTATTAAACAATGAATGGATTAACAATGAGATCAAAGAAGAAATGAAACAGGCAACAACCCAAAATCTATGGGACACAGCAAAAGCAGTCCTGAGAGGAAAATTCATAGCATTACAGGCCTATCTCAAGAAACAAGAAAAAGATCTAATTAACAATCTGACACAACAACTAGAAGAACTAGAACAAAGATAGCAAGAAAAGCCCAGAAAAGGTAGAAGGAAGGAAATAATAAAGATCAGAGAAGAAATTAATGACATAGAAAATAAAAAAACAATACGAAAAATCAATGAAAGCAAGAGCTGGTTCTTTGAAAAGATAAATAATATTGATGCACCTTTAGCCAGACTCACTAAGAAACAAAGAGGGAGGACCCAAGTAAATAAAATCAGAAATGAAAGAGGTGATATAGCAACTGACCCAACAGAAATGCAAATGATTGTAAGGAAATACTATGAGCCACTATATGCTAACAAACTGAACAACATGGGTCAAATGGACAAATTCCTAGAAGCATACAACCCTCCAAAGTTGAATCAAGAAGAGGTAGAAAATCTAAATAGGCTGATAACAACTAAGGAAAATGAAGCAGTAATCAAAAAACCCCCAGCATACAAAAGTCCTGGACCAGATGGATTTACAGGTGAGTTTTATGAAACATTCAAAGAAGAATTAACACCTATTCTATTCAAACTATTCCAGAAAATTCAAAAGGAGGGAAAACTCCCAAACTCTTTTTATGAGGCCAGCATCATCCTAATCCCAAAGTCAGATAAAGACACTACAAAGAAAGAAAATTACAGGCCAATATCCCTGATGAACACAGATGTTAAAATCCTCACTAAAATACTAGCAAACCAGATCCAGGAATACATTAAAAAGATCATACACCATGACCAAGTGGGATTTATTCCGGGGATGCAAGTCTGGTACAACATATGCAAATCAATATATGTGATACATCACATAAAGAAAATGGACAAAAATCATACAATTATATCAATAGATGCAGAAAAGGCATTTGAAAAAAGTGAAATAAGCCAGGCAGAGAACAACAAATACCATAGAATCTCGCTCATATGTGGAATCTAAAGAACTTCATAAACTGATGAACAGAATAGATTCAATGACATGGAAGCATAGATCAGACTGACGAATGCCAGAGGAATGGAGGGGGGTGGAGGGGGAGCGAATAACCAAAGAGTTTATATGCATATATGCACAACCCAAGGACATGGACAATGGTGGGGAGAGGGACTGGGGAGGAGGATGGGACAGGGTAGTATGGATCATTGGGGAGAAAAAGAAACATCTTTAATATTTGAAACAGAAATTTAAAAAATAAATAAATAAAATAATACTTTAAATGTAAATGAATTAAATGATTCAATGAATACATAAGGTAGCTGAATGGATAAGAAAATAAAACCCAAATATATGCTGTTTAAAAGATATATATCTCGCCCAGTCGGGCATGGCTCAGTGGTTGAGCATTGACCTAGGATCCAGGTGATCAGGGTTCAATTCCCGGTCAGGGCACATGCCCGGTTGCGGGCTCGATTAATGACTCTCTCTTCATTGATGTTTCTATCTCTCTCTCCCTCTCCTTTCTTCTCTCTGGAATCAATAAAGATACATTAAAAAAAAAAAAGATATATATCTCAGAACAAAAGATGCACACAGACTGAAAGTAAAGGGATGAAAAATGATATTCCATGCAAATGTAAATGAAAAAACACACACCGGGCTACACAGATACCATAGACTTCAAACCAAAGGTCATAACAAGAGAAAAAAGATGTTATATAATGTTAAAGAGATCAATCCAACATGAGGATATAAGCCCTATAAACATATATGCGTTCAAAATAGGAGCACCTAAATATATTTTTAAAATCTTGATAAACACAAAAAGAGAGACAGACAGAAATAACTCATAGTAGAGGTTTTTAACTCCCATTCACATGAATATATAGACCTTCCAGACACAAAATCAACATGGAAACACGGAAACTAATCATAAAGAATATGCGCCCTTATATTCATAGCTGTGCAATTTACAGTAGCTAAGATCTGGAAACAGCCCAAGTGCTCATCAGTAGATGATTGCATAAAAAATCTTTGGGACGTTTACACCATGAAATACTATGCAGCTGTAAAGAAGAGGGATATTGTACCCTTTGGGTAAGTATTGATGGACCTGGAGAATATTATGCTAAGCAAACTAAGCCCGGCAGAGAAAAACAAATATCACATGCTCTCACTTATATGTGGAATCTAAAGAACATAATAAACTGATGAACAAAAGAGATTCAGTGACATGAAATCATGGATCAGACTGACAAATCTCAGAGAGAAGTTTGGGGTGGGTGCATGGGGAGAGATTAACCAAAAAATCTCTATACAATTATGCATAACCCATGGACACAGATAACAGTGTGGTGAAGGCCTGGGGAGGGAAGTGGGTGCGGGTAGAAGTGGTCAATGGGGTAAAATGGGGACATCTGTAATATTTTGAACATTAAAACAAACAAGGAAACGAAGAAAAATAAAGTAAAAAATGTTATTTTGTGTATATATTTATGTTTACAATATTCAGATTTAATGGATATTTATTATAATATATAGAAATTAAAATGTATAAAAAAGAAAATAAAGATTTTATATAATTCCCTAAAAAAAAAAAAATGACACACTAGGTCAGATGGATTTAACTGATATTTTTAGAGCATTTCTCCTCAAAGCAGAAGAATATACATTTGTTTCAAGTGCACATGAAAAATTCTCTAGAATGAACCACATGTTAGGACACCAAACGCATCTTAATAAATTCAAGAAATTGGAAGTCATATTAAGCATTTTCACTGATCACAATTGTTTGAAAGTGAAAGTCAATTATTAGAAAAGAATTGAAAAACACACAGACACATGGTGGCTAAATAACATGTTTTTAAATAATAAATGGGTCAACAATGATTTCAAGGAAGAAATCAAAAATTTACTTGAAACAATACAGGCCTATTTCAAGAGGCAAGAATAATCTCAAATAAACAATCTAACCTTACAACTAAAAGAACTAGAAAAAGAACAGCAAACAAAGCTCAAAGTAGAAAGAGGTAAATAATAAAGATTAGAGTAGAAATAAATGATAGTGAGACTGAAAAAAAAATACAAAAGGTCAATGAAACCAAAAGCTGGTCCTTTTAAAAGGTAAACAAGATTGACAAGCCTATAAACAAGCTCATAAAGAAAAAAAGGAAGATAATCCAAATAAATAAAATCAGGAATAAAAGACTAGAAATAACAATAGTCACCACAGAAATACAAATGATGGTAAGAAAATATTACAAACAAGTACATGCCATCAAACTAGACAACCTAGGCAAAATGGATAAAATCCTGGAAACATATAATCTCCTAAAACTAAATCAGGAAGAATCAAAAAATCTGAATAGACCCTTTATAGCTAATGAAATTAAAAACTCCGCACAAACAAAAGTTCTGAACTGGATGGCTTCACACGTGAATTTTGCAAAACATTCAAAGAAGAACTAACACCTTTCATTCTCAAACTATTCCAAAAAATTTGAAAACAGGGGAACACTCCTAAGCTCATTTCATGAGGTCAGCATTATCCTAATTCTAAAATCAGATAAAGACACTACAAAGAAAGAAAATTATAGACCAATATCCCTGATGAACATAGATGGTAAAATCTTCAACAAAATATTAGCAAACCACATCCAACAATACATTAAAATGATCATACACAAAGACCAAGTGGAATCTATTCCAGGGATGCAGGCTTGGTACAAAATTTGCAAATCAATAAATGTGATGTATCAAACAAAATGAGAGATAAAAATCACATGAGCATATCAATAGATGAAGAAAAAGTATTTGATAAACTCCAGACCCATTCATGATAAAAACTCTCAGCAAAGTGGAAATAGAAGAAACATACCTTAATATACTAAAGGCTGTATATGACAAACCCACAGTCAACATCATAATCAATGGGCAAAAGCTAAAAGCATTTCCCATAAGGTCTGCTTTCACTATTATTCAATATCGTACTGGAAGTTTTAACTACAGCAATCAGACAAGAAGAAATTAAAGGCAACCAAATTGAAAAGGAATAAGTAAAACTGTCATTATTTGCAGATGACATGATATAGTACACAGTTTAAAGAATCCACCAAAAATTCTACTAGAACTGATAAATGAATTCAGTAAAGTAGCAGGACACAAAAATAATATTCAAAAATCAGTGGCATATGTATACACTAATAATAAACTATCAGAAAAAGAATCAGAGAAAACAATCCCATTTACAATTGCAACAAAAAAATAAGTACCAGTAATAAATTTAATCAAGGAGGTAAAAGACCTGTACTCAGAAAATTCTAAGATACTGAAGAAAGAAACTGAGAAAGATACAAATAAAGGGAAGCATATATCGTGTTCATGGATAGGGAGAATTAACACCATTAAAATATGCATACTACACAAAGCAATTTATAGAGTGAACACGATTCCAATGAAAATATCAATGGGATATTTCACAGGACAAAAACAAATATTTCAAAAATATATACCAAACCACAAAAGTCCTGGAATGGTCTCAGCAATCTTGAAAAAGAACAAAGTTGGAGGTATTGCACTACCTGATATTAAACTGTAGTACAAAGCCATAGTAATCAAAACAGCATAGTACTGGCAAAAAGATAGACATATAGGCCAATAGAACAGAATAGAGAGCTCAAAAATAAACTCATGCCTATATCTTCAGTTAATATTTGACAAAGGAGGCAAATAATTCCAATGGTGTTAAGACAGGCTCTTTAATAAATAGTGTTGGGAAAAATAGACAGATATATTCAATAAAATGAAACTAGACCACCTCATTACACCATAAATAAGAATAAAATAGAAATGGATTAAAGACTTATATGTAAGACTAGAAGCCAAAAAATTGCAAAAGTAATTATAAGCATTATACCAGACAGAATGGTAAGTGGGAGAGGTAGAAAAGGGTATAGAAAAGGAAAATGGTGATGGAAGGAGAGTTAAGTTGGGGTGATGAATACACAATACAATATACAGATGATGTATTGTCAAATTGTGCACATGAAACATATATAATTTATTAACCAATGTCACCCAAATAAATTCAATAAAACCAATCAATCAACCAATAAATGAAAACAGAGGCAGTAAAATCTCACACATTTCTCCTAGCAATACTTTTTTGGATATATCTCCTCAGGCAAGGGAAACAAAAGAAAAAATAAACAAATGGTACTACATCAAATTTAAAAATTTTGCACAGCAAATGAAACTATCAAAAAAAAAATTGAAAAGACAACCCATTGAATGAGAGAACATATTAGTCAATGATACATATGTTGAGGGTTTAATATCCATAATTTATAAAAAGCTTACATAACTCAAGACCAAAAAAAAAATCCAATTTAAAAAGGAGCAAAGGAGCTGAATAGAGACTTTTCCAAAGAGGACATAGAGATGACCAATAGACATAGGAAAAGATGCTGAACATCACTAAACAGCAGAGAAATGTAAATTAAAATGGCAATCAGGTATCACCTCACACCTGTTAGAATGGCTATCAACAATAAATCAACAAAAAAGTGTTGGCGAGGATGTGGAGAAAAGTAAACCCTTGAGAGTTTAAAGATGGTGGCCGACTGAGTGGAAGCTACACTGACACTCTCCAGGGACCAAAATGGAATTACAACTAAAACATAGAAAAACCACACTTAATAATCAACTGCAACTGAACACGAGCTGGAGAACACCCTCATAACCAAGGAGGAAAAGTGGAGTCTGTATAAGGACTGGTAGGATGTGTGGAGGGAACAGAGGGCTGGCTGGGCTACCAAAGGCAGCAGATGAAGGTCTGGAGAAATAGCTCAGCTGTGGGCGATTCCCACTGAGGATTCTGGGGCCTAAACCCCAGGGTTGGCTTCCCAGCCAAGAGAACCAGAACTGGGAATGGTGCCCACATAATATCTGGCTGTGAAAAGCAGCCAGGTTTCTATCTGCCAGGGAGAGATGGTTAGAAATGCAGGCACCTTCTTAAAGATTTGACACACAAAGTTTCATATGTAGCCACTCACCCTGGGCTCCAGCAGAGGGAGGGCAGAGTGGACTGGAGCTGTGTGAGGACAATGTATTATTGTGGGCTCTGGAGATAAAGCTGAGAGGGCACCCATCTGGATTCCTGTGCTGAGTTATTTCCCCATACTGCAGAGGACATTTTTCACAGACAGACATTTACCTTCCAAGCAGCTTTTGACTTGAAAAAGATATGAAAACTATGAAAAATGACCAGTCAGAAATGAAGAATGACATAGCAGAAATAAAGAATACATTGAAAGGAATAAACAGCAGATTAGAGGAAGCTGAGGATTGGATCAGCAAATTAGTAGACAGGGTAGGAAAAAAATCAATCAAAGATCCAAAAGGGAAAAAAAAAAAAAAATTAAAAACCAGGAGGACAGTTTAAGGGAGCTGTGGAAGAACATGAAATATAACAATATTCACATCCCAGGAGTGCCAGAAGAGGTCAAAAGTAAACAAGGGTTAGAGAACTGTTTGAAGAAATAATGGCAGAAAACTTCTCTAACCTGGTCAAGGAAAAAGTCACACAAGTTCAGGAGGCACAGAGAGTCCCAAGCAAAAAGAATCCAAAGATGCCAATGTCCAGACACATCATAATTAAAATGCCAAAAATTGAAGACAAAAAGAAAATATTAAAGGCAGCAAGAAAAAAGCAATCTGTTACTTACAAAGGAGCTCCCATAAGGTTGTTAGCTGACATCTCATCAGAAACTCTACAGGTCAGAACAGAATGGCATGAAGTATTCAGGGTAATGCAAAACAAGGATCTGAAACCAAGGCTAAGTATCCAGCAAGGCTATCATTCAAAACAGATGGTGAATTAAAAAGCTTCCCAGACAAAAAGAGGCTAAAGGACTTTATCACTACCAAACCAGCATTGGAGGAAATGTTAAAGGAACTGATGTAATTAGAAGTAGAAATGGAAGCATTGCAAGAAATGTTAAAGGGACTGCTGTAATAAAAAGAAGGAATAGAGAGAGAAACATAGGCTTAAAGAATTAAAATAGCAATAAATAAGGACCTATCAGTAATAACCTTAAGGACTTTAAAGGAGAGATCAACAGCAATACAGTCATAGTCGTCAACGTTAACACCCCACTGACTTCACTGGATAGATCTTCCAGACAAAAAGTAAACGCAGAAACAGTGACTCTAAATGGCACACTAGATCAAATGGATTTAATTGATATTTACAGAACATTTCACCCCAGAGCTGCAGAATATACATTCCTCTCAATTGCACATGGGTCATGCTCAAAGATAGACAACATGTTAGAGCACAAAACAAGTCTCTACAAGTTCAAGAAGATTGAAATCTTACAAAGCATCTCAGATCACAAGGGCATGAAATTAGAAATCAACTACAGAAAAAACACTCAAAAACATTCAAACACATGGAGGTTAAATAGCATGTTATCAAACAATGAATGGGTTACCAATTAGATCAAGAAGGAAATCATAAACTTCCTGGAAACAAATGAAAATGAACACACAACAACCCCAAATCTATGGGACACAACGAAAGCAGTCCTAAGAGGGAAATTCATAGCACTACAGGCCTACCTCAAAAAGCAAGAAAAAATTTTTAGTAGACTATGTAACCCTATAACTTAAAGAATTAGAAAGCTCCCCTGTGAAGCTGTCTGGGCCTGGGCTTTTGTTTGCTCAGAGTTTTTTTTATTGCTGCTTCAATTTCATGAGTTATTAGCATTATCAGGTTTTCTGATTCTTCCTGATTCAGTTTTACATGCTCTCACTCATATGTGGAATCTAATAAACAAAATAGATTGAGGAAAAAAATAGCTCCAGAGACACAGAAGCATGGAACAGACCTAAGAATCTCAGTGGGAAGGTGGGGGTGGTGTAGTGGGTGGGGAGAGGTTAATCAAAGAACTTATATGCATATATGCATAACCCATGGATAAGGACAATAGTGTGGTGAAGGGGGAAATGGAGGGGAAAAAGGGGGGGGTATCTGTAATATTTTCAACAAAAAAGATAAATTTTAAAAAAAGAAAACTTGTTCACTTTTGGTGGGAATGCAGACTGGTGCAGTAGCTGTGGAAAGCAATATAGAGTTTTCTTGAAAAATTAAAAATGGAACTCCCTTATAACCCAGTGTTTCCACTTCTGGGAATTTATCCAAAGAAATCCAAAACACTAATTTAAAATAATATATGCACCCTATGTTCATTGCAACCTTATTTACAATAGCCAAGATTTGGAAACAGCCCAAATGACCAGCAATAGATGAGTTGATAAACAAGCTGTGGTGGACCTGGCTAGGTTTGCTCAGTTGAGTGTTGTCTCATACACTGAAAGGTTGCAGGTTTGATTTCCAGTCAGGGTACATATGTAGGTTTCAGGTTTGATCCCTGGTTGTAGCTTGTACAGGAGGCAACTCATCAGTGTTTCTCTCTCACATTGATATTTCTCTCTCTCCCTTCCTTTCTCTCTCTATATCCCTCCCCCTCTCTCTAAAAATCAATGAAAATATCCTCAGGTGAGGATTTAAAAACCACAGCTGTGATACCTTTAAACAATGAAATATAACTTGGCCATAAAAAGAAGGACATCTTACTTTTTGCAACAGCATAGATGGACCTAGAGAGTATTATGCTAAGAGAAATAAGTCTGTCAAAGAAAGACAAATACCATATGATTTCACTTATATGTGGGATCTAATGAACAAAACAAACAAAATAGAAAAAGACTCATAGATATATAATAACACTGACAGGTGTGGGGGGAGATTGGGGGCTGGGTGAAATAAGTGAGGGGATTAAGTAAAAATAAACAACTTGTAGATACAGAGGTCATTACGGTGATTACCCAAGGGAAAGGGTTATGGTGGCAGGTTAAAGAGGGTAAAGGGGAAATAAATGTTGTCGTGAGGAAACTAGACTTTGAGTGGTGAACACACAATACAATATACAGATGATGTATTATAAAATTGTACACCTGAAACCTATATAATTTTATTAACCAATGTAACCACAGTGAACTTAATAAAGATATTTTTTAAAATGTGCCATGTGTCATGTGTTATTTCTATTAATAGAACTCTGAAATGTTTAAATTACATACACTTATGTACAAAAAAAGTATTTGTTAGTCAACTAGAATAATAATTAATTTTCTTAATTATCCTGGAGGCACACTTTTATTTTAATAAAATATTGAACTGTACAAATTTCATAGAAGTGTCATTCTTTTACTTTCCAAAATGTAACATTGACAGAATTTTACATATAACCTAATAAGTATTAGTTTCAGATGACCAAAAGAGGACCTCAATCTTTGTAACTAAAATTATGTTTGTCTTTTTCCATTACATGGCTCCATTACACCTATTCTTAGTAAAAGAAATAGTGTCATGGCAGTTGAGGTATGGATAATGTGGGAAATGTTTGTGGTCACAATCACACAAATTACAATTATGAGGTGTACAAACACAGATATAAAATGATCCTAACTTTGAATTTGCTAGCCTTAAAAGAAAAAAACAAAAAACTTTAGTTTAGAAATGCTATCAGAGTTATTTTTTCTTATTTATCCTCAATTTCAGACATTCATTTACTCCTCTATTATATTTTATGATGTAAGATTTTTTTAATTTTAATAAACCATCAAATAGCTCCTACAAAGAATATTTTAATATGAATCATCAGTCATCAATTGTATATCTCCTATGATATGAGCTCATAGAATTTTTGAGTTCTTGTTTAAAGGTTATGACCTATGGTAAGCATTTAGCTTCTTCTTCCATATCTTTTTATTTTATAATGTTTTTATATAGCTCTTTTTTTTATCTGCCTCTCATTTTGTATTTCCCAAATCCTCTATGGCACATTTCTTTTTACCTCCATTTGTTGAAGATTTTTAAAAAAGATTTGTTATTGGTTTTTAGATAGAGGAAGGGAGAAGGGAGAAAGGGAGAAATATTGATGTGAGAGGGAAACATTGTTTGGCTGTGTCCTGCACACCCACACCGGGATCGAGGTGCAACCTGGGCATGTGTCCTGACCAGGAATCTAATCATCACCAGCTGAGCCACACCAGCTAGGGCCTGAAGGTTTTTAAAATACCTATTATATTCAAAGATGAATAAGAGAGCCCTGGCTGGGTGGCTCAGATGGTTGGAGTGTCTTCCCATACACCAAAAAGTTGCAGGTTTGATTCCCAGTCAGGGCACATACCTAGGTTTTGGGTTCCATCCCCCATTGTTGCATGTGCAGGGGGCAACTGATCAATGTTTCTCTCTCACCTCTCTCTCCCCTGATTCCTCTCTCTAAAAATTAATAAACATATCCTCAGGTGAAAATTTTTTTCAGAAAAAGGTTGAATAAGAGAGATGAGGGATCATGATGGAAAAGATGGCGATATATATGGTTATTTTATAATACCAGCCGTAAGATGGGTATAATAAGAAAAGTATAAATAAAATAGTATGAACCTTAAGAATAAAGATACATTAATTCTGATAAGAAGAATGGGAGAAGGCAACCAGAAGATGGTAGCACTTCAGCAAGGCCCTAAGGAAAATGTAGAATTTAAGTAGCTGGAAATGAATAAGAAGGGCATTATAAACAAGAGAGACAACATGGTCTGAAGTTTGGAGACAGCAAAGTGCATTATGGGTTTGAGGAATAGAGACTAGACCTATGTGGTTATAGTATAGAACAATGATTAAAACAGATTTGTACAGTAGGTTACAGTTTGATTGTGAAGGACTTTGAATGGCATGCTAAGAATTATGGGTGTTATAAGTAACCTGAAGCACTGAGATCTTTTGAACAGGGAACAGTTTAATTATGTCTTTAGAAGAAAATTCTGCTTGTGGCATGAAGGATATAGTAGAAAGAAAATGGGATGAAGAAAGGTCAGTTAGGAGGCTATTACAATATTTAGGAAAGGAAAATGAGTGGTGAAACTAAGGCAGTGGCAGCAAGAATGTAATGAGAATGAATTTGGGAGACTCATCAGTAGAGATGACAGATGAGTCAACATATTGTGGAGTGGGTGTGAAGAGAAGTGAGAAGTCATACTTGAACCTAGGTAATTAGAGAATGACAATGAAACCAAAGAAGATTTTATTAAGGCTACACATTGTCCAGTTCTAGGAGGGACTATTCACATTGTGGTCTATGTACACGGCATCTGCTGGAGGGTTGCAGCTCACAACCTGGACAGCCTGCACAGCTATAAGCAAGGGTCTTGGCTTGTTTTCTTCATGTATTAAGAAAGTGCCATTTCCTATTATTGACCAATAGAAATTTTAATGACACTGATTTCTGAGATGACGAGTAACCCATATAGTAGAGAGAAAAAAGCAAGAGCATAAAATTTAGGAACAGCAAAGGAACAAGTAAAGTTGAATAATAAACCCTGTAAAGTGACTTAGGGTTGTGTGTTTAAATGTTATGTATGCATTAGATTACTATGCTGTTTCATTTGCCTTATTACAGGAGGCAGTTGTTTTGGACTAATGTTCTCAGGGTTTGTTTTAACAGCTTTATTGATAAATAGATCTTATGCCATATAATTCAACCGTTTAAAGTGTACAGTTCAATGGTTTTTCAGTTTATTCGCAGAGCTGTGCAAAAATCAACATAGTCAATTTTAGAATATTTTCATCACCCCCCAAAGAAACCTTATATCCTTTAGCTATCGTTCCCCATCTCCTTTTGGAGTCACTTCCTCCCCTCACTCCCCAGGCCCTAGAACCCACTAATCTACTTTCTGTCTCTATAGATTTCCCTGTTCTGGACGATTCATATGAATGGAATCATACAATATGTGGTCTTCTGTAACTGGCTTCTTTCACTTAGCAATATGTATTTGAGGTTCATCCATGTCATAGCATGTATCAGTACTTCATTCCATTTTATATCTGAATAATATTCAATTGTGTATATATATGACAGTTTGTTTACATATCAGTTGATGGACATTTGGATTGTTTCTACCTTTTGGCTATTATGAATAATGCTGTCATAAATATTCATGTACAGGTTTTTGAATAGACATATGTTTTCCTTTCTCTTGGGTATATATACCTAGGAATGGAATTGATGGGTCATGTAATAACTCCTTGTTTAATGGCTTGTGTAACTGTCATACTGTTTTCCAAAGTGACTACACCATTCTACATTCCCACCAGCATTGTATCAGGATTCTGATTTCTTCACATCTTCACCAACACTTAGTATCTGACTTTTTATATTAGCCATCCTAGTGGATGTGAAATAGCATCTCATTACAGTTTTTATTTGCATTTTCTAATTGTTTGGGGCTAATGGCAGGACTTCAAACTAATATTCTCCCATTTAGGATAAAGTAAGTGTTATTTTAAAATCTTGAGATCAATTTTAAGATATATTTACACTATTTCTTTGAGTATGTAAATGAAAATGAATTAAAAATTAATAAAGTTAAAATATAAATTAAGTGGACCTACTAGGTATGAGACACTAGCAGAGTGTATAAAAATGAATGATGAGTGGACATTTTATTCTTTGAGAGAAGAGACACAAATGGCTTGTAATACCAAGAATTAAATGATAAATGCCATTATAAAGGAATAAACAAAATGTCATGATCATTCAAAGGAAAGAGCTCTTCCTTCTGCTCAGAGGGTTGGCAGAATTCTTCAACCAGATTAAAGCATAAAAGTCAAGATGAGTTTGTAGAACAGGGAAGAGGTCTGTGTGGCTATAGCTAATTAAACCTGTTTAATCTTATTTCTTCAGATAAAAATGTTTTAACTAATAAAACACCTATTCTGGATATCTTCATAATTGTTAGGTGACAAAGCCATTTTTCCCTTGATATAGTCAGTATATGAATTCTCACATGATTCATTAAAATGTTATGCTGCTTAAGATATTGACAAATGTAGATTGAAATAAGCTCCTTCATAATATATGGGCTAAAGGCAGGGTTTTTTTTTTTATCTTCATTGTTGAAAGTATTACAGGTGTCCCAATTTTTCCCCCCACTGACCTCTTAAGCCTCACTCCCACCCCCTCCCTAGGCCTTCACCCTATTATTGTCTGTGTCCATGGGTTATGCATATTTGCCTATAACTTCTTTGGTTAATCTCTTCCCATTCCCATCCCCATCCCCATTCCCTCTTCCATACAACCATCTGCTGAAGGCTTTAATATCCTTGAGTTTATTTTGCTTGTCATACTATTTTGTTCATTAGCTTCTTCTTAAAAAAGACCCTTCAACATTTCATGTAATATTGGTTTGGTGGTGATGAACTCCTTTAGCTTTTTCTTACCTGTGAAGCTCTTTATCTGACCTTCAGTTCTAACTGATAGCTTTTATGGGTAATCTTGGTTGTAGGTTCTTGCTTTTCATCACTTTGAATATTTCTTTCCACTCCCTTCTGGCCTGCAAAGTTTCTGTTGAGAAATCAGCTGACAGTCATATGGGTGCTCCCTTAGAGGTAACGAACTGATTTTCTCTTGCTGCTTTTAAGATTCTCATTGTCTTTAACCTTTGGTATTTTAATTATGATGTGTCTTGGTGTGAGCTTCTTTGGGTTCCTCTTGCTTGGGACTCTGTGCTTCCTGGACTTGTAAGTCTCTTTCCCCAGACAGGGGAAGTTTTCTGTCATTATTTTTTCAAATAGGTTTTTAATTTCTTGCTCTTTTTCTTCTCCTCTGGCATCTCCATAATACTAAGGTTGGGCTGCTTGAAGTTGTCCCAAAGACTCCTTACACTATCTTCATATTTCTGGATTCTTTTTTCTTTTTTGCTCTTCTGGTTGGGTGTTTTTTGCTTCCTCGTATTCTAAATTGTTGATCTGTATCTCAGTGACCTCTACCCTACTGTTGATTCCCTGTAAATTATTTTTCATTTCAGTTTGTGTAGCCTTCATTTCCGATTGGTACTTTATTATGCCATTGATGATCTCCCTAGTTTCCTTAATAGTATTACTAAGATCCTTGAGCATCCTTATAACCATTAATCTTAACTCTGTATCTAGTAGCTAGCTTGGCTCCATTTCATTTAGTTCTTTTTCTGGAGATTGCTTCTGTTCTTTCCTTTGTGACATGTTTCTTTGCCTCCACATTTTGGCTGCTTCCTGGTGTTTGTTTCTATGTATTAGGTAGAGCTGCCATGTCTCCTGAAATTGGTAGAGTGGCTTTGAGTAGTATGTGTCTTATAGCGCCTAGTGGCTCAGCCTCCCCAGTACCCTGAGCTGGGCCTTCTAGGTGCTCCCTGTGTGTGTTGTGTGCACTTTCCTGTAGTAGTTGAGCCTTTGTTGCTATTAGCGTCACTGGGAAGAATTGACCCCCATGCCAATTGGCTGTGAGGACCAGCTGCTACTACAGAAAAAAAGCTGCTATGCTGGAGACACCCCCATGGAGCAGGACTTGCTTCAGTGGAACTTTGATGTTCACCTAGTTCACCTCTTGAGTGTGCCACTCGTGGGTGAGGAAAGATTGTAATCTAGTGTAGTCAAAACTGACCACCAGGTGCACTATTTTTGGGGCCTCCCAGGAGGTGCAAAGTCATCCTCTGCCTGTGCCTTGCACAGGGCCACCTAGCATGAGCTACACAGCGAATTGTAGATAGCTGCTATTTGTGCTAGGCTTGGAGGTGTCCAGGAGAGGCCAAGCTGTAAACCAATGCAGGCTGCTACTAGTGCTAGGCCTGGGGCCACTTATCAAGAGGTATGGGTCTTGGTGAGGCCAGCTACTGCTTGTTTGAGAGATTTTAGGAAAGTCCTAAGCCTGAGGTAAGAGAGGCGACTTGCATAGAAAAGCCCCTGGAAATGGCCTGGATCAGCTTGCAAGTAGGGAGGGTGGAGTCTCCAGGAATCACCAGGGTGGTGCCAAAGGTATGAGTCAGGTGCTGGATATTCATATATGGCACCTACCTGCCAGCTCTGTGGGCAGAGGGCTCTTCAGAGGAGCAATGACCTCTGCCAGCCCTTCTGTCTGGGAGAAAGCTGCCTCTCCACCTCTCCCTGAATCCAGGCCAGTTTGTTCCTCTCCAAGTGTCCCAGGTTCCTTTCAAGCTGCTGCCAAGTGCTGGAGCTCAGAGGGTGCATGTCTGAGTAAGTCCATGTGTTGGCCCTTTAAGACGAGCTGCCTGGGGCTCCTGCAGCCTCCAGGTGACTCACTCTCAATCCCTACTGATTTTCACAGCCTGAAGTTGTGCGGACTTCTCTTCCTGGCTCTAGAACCCTGGGCTGGGGAGCCTCATGTGGGGCTGGGACCCCTCGCTCCTCTGGGAAACCTCCACCACTGAGATACCCATCCCGGTTTTAAACCATGGCAGCTGAGTGTGGGACCACGGCCAGGTCTCAAGGATTCAGCCTTGATCCCCCTGAGTCTCCACCCCTCCTACTGATCTCAATGCTTCTTTAGTTCCCTGGTTGCAGGGCTTCAGTTCAGCTAGATTTCAGGAGTATCTTAGTGATGGTGTTCTGTATTTTAGTTGCAGTTTTGCTGTGGCTGTGGGTACTGCAGTTACCTACACCACCATCTTGTTGTCTCTCCTAAAGGCAGCACTTTTAAATGGCAAAATAATGTCTAATTTTGAACACTGTGTACTGATATATATATATATATATATATATATATATATATATATATATATATATATATATATAATCTTTATTGATTTCAGAGAGAGGAAGAGTGAGGGAGAGAGAGAGTTGAAACATCAATGATGAGAGTCATCATTGATTGGCTGCCTCCTGCATACCCCTGACATGATCGTGCCCGCAACCTGGACATGTCCTCTGACCTGGAATCAAACCTTGATGTCCTGGATCCTAGGTTGATGTTCAACAGCTGAGCCACGCCCAGGCGGGCTGTATGTTGATTTTAAAAACCACATACAGTGAGGTATATTAATAATAAAATAGTAATGTAATTGCTATAATTTCTTATGGAATTCCTGCGCCACACACTCTGTTGGGTATTTTGAGTACATTATCTCAAATCCTTTGAGAAACTTTACAAGGTAGATATCCTCATCTTCACTCCACAGATTAAAATGATGTTTAGAGAGGTACAAAGACATTTGAGACACAATTCCTATATTGAACTCTCTCAGACATAACTACCTTTTTAAGGTTCACTTACTGACTATACACCCTATTTTTTTTTAATAAAACTTTGTTGATTTCAGAGAGAAGAATGGAGAGGGAGTGAGAGATAGAAACATCAATGATGAGAGAGTCATTGATTGGCTGCCTCCTGCACACCCCCACTAGGAATTGAGCCCTCAACCCTGGCATGTGCCCTGACCGAGACTCGAACCACTATCTCCTGGATCTTAGGTTGATGATCAACCACTTAGCCATGCCCAGCTGGGAAACATTCCATTTTCATAGTGTGGCTATAATTTGGTTTTCTACAAAACTTGACTCCTTCACTGTCTTTCACAAGAATTTCAATCATATTGAACATATCATTGTTCTTTTGTTTTTGTTTTCTTTTTTGTTTTGAGTTTTACTGAACATTTGTGGAAACAGAAAGGATCAAATTGCATGTTGCATAAAATTTAATGAGAAAAATCCTCAGTAGACATATGTCTCCAAAATTTCCCCAGTTGCACCATCAATGTGTGTGCATGTGTGTGTATGTTGGGCAGGGGGCAGTGATTCTTTCATCCTGTCCTTCCTTTTCGCTTTCAGTCTTCCTCCTTACTGATGAGTCTTGCTGACTTTTGTCTTCTTTAATCCAAGATTTTCCCCCCTGGGCCTTTATATCTTGCTCCTTTCTTAAGCAGCACTGCTGAAATTTGTTACAGCTCTTCAAAATTCATGCATCAGATATAAATCACGCCATCACAAAAGTCAGATATGAAGCTTCACACTTTTACTTTACTATAATTCAAATTAGTTCATGAGTCCCATTTTTACAACTGGCAGGAAACCTAAACCTACCAAATCCATGTAATTCAGTCACCTCTAGTTTTAAATGTGGTCAGTGCAGGGTTTGAATTTATCATTTCCTCCTCCTTTTATCTTCAAAGCTGGTTCCATCAGAACTTTTTAAATTAAAAAAAAATTTCAATTACAGTTGACATTCGATGTTATATTAGTTTCAGGTGTGCATCATGGTGGTTAGACATTTATATAACTTACAGAGTGGTTCCCCCCAATAAGTCTAGTACCCACTTGACACTATACATTGTTATTAAAATATTATTTATGATATTCTCTATGCTGTACTTTACCTCCCTGTGGCTATTTTAAAGTGAAATAAGTCAGACAGAGAAGGACAAATGCCATATGATTTAACTTATATGTGAAATCTAAAAGACAAAATAAATGAACAAACAAAACAGAAACAAACACAGATACAGAGAACAGACTGATGGGAGGCTGAGTAAAAAAGGTGAAGGCATTGAGAAGTACAAATTGTCAGTTACAAAATAGTCATGGGAATCAGCACTGTCTTGATCTTTTCTTGGGGGCTCTGGAGCACACAGTTGCTTTCCATGCACACTGTTGGAGTATGCATGATGTATGCAGGCTGCCCTGACCTCTATCTTTCTGAACACTTCTCATCACCACTACACCTTCGGAAACTAGACAACAATCTCTGGTGGTCTGAGTTCCATTCTCCAAAAAACAGAAAGAAAATAGGGCCTTACTTAATGACTGAGAGTATAAACTCCATATTCTTAGCTTTGCCTCCATATATAAATTTTACAGTTCCAGGAATATTTTTTATAGACCTTACTTGGCTCTTTTAAATCAAATGTTCTTCCTTTTAGGTCATCATGTCTGCTATAAGTTTAAAAATCCAATCAGCAATTCAATTGACAATCTTATTCTTAGATAGATCCATCCTGCAAGCAAGGGCAGGGCATATAGAAAGCTATCTTTGTTGCCAATTAGTGAAAAAGGAAAATGGATACAAGGAATAGAGGCAGTGGAGATGAAACATCTCAAAATATTAGCTCACAATATTTTACATACACGCACGCAGGAGCTCAACAAATAAAGGTCCCTAAATTTACCAGTACCCACACTACCTAGAAAGCAATGGAAAATTAGAAAAAATAATAATCATTTTTATTACACAATAGTATAACAATATTTTTTATATTCTTTCTAAAATTTATCTTTATTGTTGAATATAACAATAATATTGAGACATAGCTTGAGTTAATATTCATTAACTAGAGAAGAGGAAGAAAAATTGCATATGTGGAAATACATGTACACTTCTATATGTGTGCCATTGAAACTCTCTGTTTTTGTCAACTTTTATGAACAAGGACATGAGAATCATTACCATGAATTGTGTTGCCTACTGTGTGTTCCTAGGATAGTAAGCTCCATGAGGGCAGATGTATTTTCTGTTTTGTTCACTGTTTTTATCCTTGGTGATTAGAATATGGCCTGGAATATGAGTAGTAACTCAAATATTTCTTGCATGAATGAATGCTGGAATTTAAATTGATAGCTAATAATCTGGATTTTATTTTGTTTGGGACTCAGCATTGAAAACAACAACAACAGAATAATTGTTACATATAAAAATTGGAGTATTTAATGTAAAAATACAGATTTTGAGGCTTACTTGAAAACTCAGGGAATATGGCAATACTGGATCCATATTCCCACAGGGCAACCGAATTGAGTAGCATGTTTGGCTTCCAATTTGCCACAGTCCCTACTGATACTTTGTCTCAAATAGCTCACTTCCTTCATTTATATTATCTGCCTAATCTCTGTAGATATTTGAGTTTGTGATCCTTTCTTAAAGTTATTAATTCATTTCACACACATATGCATGCAAGTACACACGCACACTAAATAACTATATGTTGAGTTATTTATTATTTGATGAAATGAAACAAATAACCCATCAGGAAATGTACATTTCATCCATTTGCAGATTTATTATTTTTAAAATTTTGAGGTGCAAAACTCAAAAAAGTAAAAATAAGCTTCCTATGTAAAGTTTTAAAAATTCACACCATTATTCTCCATTATTTACCAGTAGGACTTCTTAATCATTTGATTCCTTCCCAAATTCCTTAGCTTTCTGAACTCTTCAAGAAAGAGAACAGAATGTTCACTCATCCCCCCACAATTTTCCTCTGAAGAGTTTTTTTCACCTGCCCCCATTTTCTTCCAGCTCCTAAATCTGTCAATTTATTTGTTCAGCTTGTTCTGTGGATGCATCTTACTTTGTTCTACATAGTTTATTGAGTGCCCTTGAAGTTTTCTGAACTCTTCCTTCAGAACATTATGTGCGTGGGGTAGAGGTAAGTTCACAACTTACTACTACTCACTGACTTCGTGATGATATACTTTTATCAGATAGGAAATCAGATTCAAACTGCTTGAAATTTAAAGAATTTATTGACTTGTATAACTGAATATCAAAGAGTATGGCCCAAACTATATCAATAAAGCTCCACTCCATTTTTCAGCTCTACCTTCTGTTGTGTGTCACTGCTTTTTCAGACTGTGGTGGCCCCCAGTAACTCTAGACTTACCCCTTCTAGTGGCAAGATGACTACAACAGCTTGATCCTCTTGATCCTCTTAGGTAAACATTTCCAATAGGGAAGATCATTTGCTTTTCTTTCAGTCAACCTAGTGAAAGTCTCACTAGCTCCGACTAGGCAATGTACCAATCTCTGAACCAATCATTGTGGAAATGTGAAGTTCTCAATGGCAAGGCAGCTTCCCTTAGAGCTTGAGATGGACTCAGCTCCACCCTAAGCCCATAAATAGAGTAGAAGGGGAATAGCTCCCCCAAGGAAAATTATGGTACATTTTGTCATAAACTGAGTAGTGAATGATTCCTCTAAAGCAAAAGTAACAGATGCCCACTACAGCATCTCAATAGTAGGTAAATATATTGGGTTACATTTTCTATGTATTTTTATTGACATTTTAACCTTACACACAATTCAATTTCTTTTAAGACTCCGAAAATTTCTCTTACATCTTGAAATTCAAGACTTTTACTCATTTATGTTATTGTTTGTAGTTTCTGTGATTTAAAATATAACATTTATTTTCTATTTTTCTTAGTCTTTTATATTAATACATCCTGTTAGCATATATCCTATACTTCTGTGATAGACATGGACAGGATAAAGGAAGAAACCCCTGGGAAGTGCTTTCCCTAGGAAGAAGTCCCACAATTTTGTGCTTTAATATAACTAAGAAAGTCATCATTGGAAATAAAGCATCATTATCTTTTAATCTTTCTACAGCTGCCGTAGGGCATACTTTTTAAGCCTACATTTTGTTTTAGAGGCTCTCAAAACTAAAATCATACTTCAATCATCTTTTCTTAGAGGGTTTGTGAGAAAAGGTAGACAACAACAACAAAAAATACTATCATATTTGTCACTTAAGTTTTCCAGATATTTAAGCCTAGAGCCAAAATCTGTGGTATCTAGGATGGAAGCTTACTGGAAGGCTACTGGAGACAGTTGCAACTGGGCTAGGAAGACTAACATCATTTTCTTGTGTAGGGGTAACTGGTTCCATCTCAGCTCACATCTGTATCAAATTTTCAAGGGTTCTATTTGTGGTATAGGCCAAGACACTAGTCTCTCCAGGAACATACTAAGACTCATTAATGGGGGAGAAAGTAAGTCAAATTGACTGAAATTGCATGTGGAAATTACAGAGGGAAAGATTGCAGCTGAATGAAAAGGTAGGTACCTGTGGATATTGCCTCAGGCCCACTGAATATTATTATGGCAGTCGTTCACAAACTTGAGTATCATCATCACCTGGAGGCCTTAAAACACTGATTTCTCCACTCATTCCCAGAGTTCCTGATTGGATAGATAAATCTAGAGTTGGGACAGAGGCATTGCCTAGGAATTTTGTAGAAACTTCCCATGTAATACTAATGCTCCTGGCCTTGGGCCTTCATTTTGAGAACTACTAGATTATGGTAGCAAGATTAATTACAAACTCCCATCTTCTGATGGAAGTAAAGTTCCTGGTAAAATGCCAGACTTGGTCAGGATTGTTTTAGGAGGGGAGGATATTAAATCTACAGTTCGAAGCTCTCAATATCTAAAGCTTGACAGGGCAGAGGAAGCTGGGACTGACATCTCCTCAGCAGTGGTGCTGTATTTAAAAGCATACAACTGCCTACAAGTGAAATGGAATGTTGATATGTGCATAAGGTTAATCTACAGACCTTAAAACCCACAGACTCTGCTTTTAAGAACTTATCTTCCAAATACAAACAGGCAATTATAGTTGTCCTATTAAAATTGTGTGTATTATTCATTCAACAAGCACTTATTGAACACTTGTTCTGTGTAAAGAACTGTGACATATGCTGGGGATACAGCAATGAACCAGAAAAACACAGTCCTTACCATCCTAGAGCTTACACAATTTTAAAGAAAATAAATAATTATAATATGAGTGATTTAACTTAATTCTTTTTTCAATAACTGCTGAAAGTACATTAGCAGGAAAGAGCATAAACTTTTGGTAAAAGTCTATATAATGAAGAAAACTCCTAATAATTATCTTTACAAGCCCTGGAGCATGGTGGAATATTGTAATTATGAATTTTTTAATATCTGTTGACATTTACTACGTATTTAATATGTTTACTGAAAGTAGTGTAGATATAATAATTGTCTACCTGGCTTTCTCTAATACCAAATGTGTTCAAATTTAGAAACTGTAGGTACTTGCTGCTTCTTAGGTAAATGTTCCCTCATTTCTAGACAAAGAGTTTATGGTTTCACTCTCTGTGAATCTTTTTTTTTTTCTTTTTAGTATGTCTTTATTGATTTCAGAGAGAGGAAGGGAGAGGGAGAGAGACAGAAACATCAATGGTGAGAAAGTCATTGATCCGCTGCCTCCTGCATGCCCCCTACTGGGGATTGAACCCTCAACCTGGGCATATGCCCTGACTGGGAATTGAACCGCAATCTCCTGGATCATAGGCTGATGCTCAACTGCTGAGCCATGCCGGCCGGGCTCTCTGAATCTTTTTAAAAAAGAAAAAAACTTGTGTCATCTGGGAGAAGAGTTGAAAGAAAAAGACTTTAAGGTGCTTAAAATTTTTGCATTTTTGTCCAAAAAGTAAATACATGTTAATTTCCCGAAGAAAGTTTGTTTTTTTGTTTTTTTGTGTTTTTTTTTAACATGACTTAGTTTTGTCAATTCTCCTGGTTTCTGTTATACAGAGTGACAAATTTTAAAGAAGTAATTATTTAATAGACATTAGGTATAATTGGGCAATTTCTGAAGTAGGTAATGAAGAAGAGGATAGAAGTGGGATTTTAAGGAAATCCTGACCTAAACATCAATGTTGCCCCCAGGCTGTACCAAAGGCACCTCTATCTCTACTCCCTTGACTGCTAGAACTTGCCAGGTCCCAACAGGGGTGTGGGAATAAGCAAGAGCCTACACTTGTTGCTTGGTGGGTGAGTGAGGACATTAAAAAATACCGATTTTCTCCCACATCAGGATCTTACTACTAATTTTTTAATTGCAAAATTCATATTAGTTCTTCTAAGATCTTGTCATTATATTCTAAGGCAACTCAAAGTGAGGTCTCAGTACCTGTCTCTGAACCATTATGGGCCTCAGGTAAATACAGGAATTGAAAGTAAACATTTAGATATTTTTATAGCAATTTAACAGAGTAATTTTATGTATATTTAATATAAAATAAAAAAGCTAGTGTTTGTATTTTATGCCTTTTTCTTTTTCATTTATTCTAGTAATCATTTTTATTGCATTTTACAAGTTATCAGTGTGCAATTAATTGCAATTAAAAAAACTATTTCACAACAGCTGTTTTGAGAAGCACTAGTCTAAGCAATTTTTAGGTCAATGTGCTCTTATTACCTTTAAAAGTGTTGATAAGGTGCTACTTTGGGAGACAGATCTCAATCATGAGCAACCACTTACTGTACTTCTAGATACTTCTCCTTTGGAGCAATAATAGGATGGTAAGGGTCTAGAAAAGATGAAGATGGTAATCACTACAAATACTTGTACTTCTTATGCCATGATTTCCACCACCTACTGACTGATGCCCATGGCACACTAAATGCTTACAGCTGTAATGCTCTGGTATGCCCACATACCTCTGCTCTACTTGCTGCATACTTAGCAAGAGTCAGTTTATAAAAACTAAGTCAAATGCTTCAGAAAAACTGAACAAAATTTAGTTGCTTTAAAATATTTGTTGGATTGGGGGAAAATAGACACACAGAAAAATCTGAAGAATTCTGCACTTAGATTTATTTACAAAAGGCCTTATTTTCTCTTTATTTAAAAGAAACAGATTGAGGAGGAACAACAAGATGGCGGCGTAGGTAACAGCTGCACCTGCTGCCTTCCGCAACCACATCAAAATTACAACTAAAATCCAGAACCACCATCACTCTGAGCCTCCTGAAATCTGGCTGAACAGAAGCCCCAAAACCAGCGACCTGAAGAAGCACCGAGGCCAGTAGGAGGGGCGCAGACGCGGGCAGATCAGGGCTGAATTGCACAGATGTGCTGTGGGCCCACACCCAGTGCCGCGGTTGAAACCCAGGAGGGAATCTCGGCGGTGGAGGTTTCCCAGAGGAGGGAGGGGTCCCAGCCCACAGCAGGCCCCCAGCCCAGGGCTCCAAGCCGGGAAGAGACGTCCCCACAACACCGGGCTGTGAAACCAGTGGGGACTGTGGCTGAGGGTCGTGGAGGCTGCGAGAACCCCAGCAGCTCCTCTCAAAGGGCCTGCACTTGGACTCACTCAGATGTGCTCCCTCTGAGCCCAGCGCTGGGCAGCAGCCTGAAAGGACCTGGGACACTCAGGGAGGAACTAACTTGCCTGAAGTCGGGGCTAGAGGTGGAGGGTGGCTTTCTCCCAGGAAGAAGAGCTGGCAGAGGCCATTGCTCCTTTGGCGAGTCCTCCCAGCACACAGCCAGCAGGCAGGCACCATATTTGAGTCACCAGCGCCTGACTCACACCTTTGGTCCCGCCCCGTGATCCTGGAGGCCCCGCCCCTCCCCACCTGCAGCTCACCCTGGCCATTTCCAAGGGCTTTTCTATGCAAGTGGCCTCTCAAGACTCATGCTTAGGACTTTCCTAAAATCTCTCAAACAAGCAGCAGCGTGCCCCATACGTCTTGATAAGTGGCCCCAGGCCTGGCACTAGCGGCAGCCTGCATTGGCTCATAGCTTGGCCTCTCCTGGACACCTTCAAGCCCAGCACAAGTAGCAGCCAGCTACGGCTTGCTATGTAGCTCATGCTGGGTGGCTCTGGGCAAGGCACTGGCAGAGGCTGACTTTGCACCTCCCTGGAGGCCCCAGAGACAGTGCACCTGGTGGTCGGACTCCCACCCTGGATTACAGCCCTACCACATCCATGAGTGACACTCAAGGGGTGCACTTGGTGAACACCAAAGCTCCACTGAAGTAAATCCTGATCCATAAGGGTCTCCCAGTACAGCAGCTCTCTGGCTGTAGTTGCAGCTCATCCTCACAGCTGATTGGCCTGGGGGTCAGTTCCTCCCAGGGACGCCAACAGCAACCAAGGCTCAACTACAACAGGACAGTGCACACAGCCCACACAGGGGAGCACCTAGAAGGCCCAGCTCAGGTGACTGGGGAGGCTGAGCCACTGGTCCCTAGAGGACACCTACTACACAAAGTCACTCTACCAATTCCAGGAGACGTAGCAGCTCTACCTACTACATAGAAACAAATACCTAAAAGCAGCCAAAATGCAGAGGCAAAGAAAGATGTCACAAAATGAAGAACAGAAGAAATCTCTAGAAGAGGAACTAAATGAAATAGATCTAAGCAAGCTAAGAGATAGAGAGTTCAGAATTTTGGTTATAAGGATGTTTAAGCAGACTGTTAGGGAAATAACTGAGAAAATTGATAACATAATAAAGTACCAATTTGAAATGAAGGCTACAGGAACTGAAATGAAGAATAATTTACAGGGAATCAACAGCAGAGTAGAAGACGCTGAGAATCAAATCAGCAATTTGGAACATGAGGAAACAAAAAGCAACCAACCAGAAGAGCAAAAAGAAAAAAGAATCCAGAAATATGAAAATAGTATAACTAGCCTCTGGGACAACTTCAAGAAGCTCAACATTCATATTGTTGGGATGCCAGAAGGGGAAGAAAGAGACCAAGGAATTGAAAACCTATTTGAAAAAATAATTACAGAAAACTTCCCCTACCTGGGGAAAGAAATTGACTTACAAGTCCAGGAAGTTCAGAGGGTCCCAAACAAGAGGAACCCAAAGAGGCCCACAGCAAGACACATCATAATTAAAATCCCAAAGGTTAAGGACAAAGAGAATCTTAAAAGCAGCAAGAGAAAAGCAATTAGTTACCTACAAGGGAGCACCCATACCACTCTCAGCCGATTTCTCAACAGAAACTTTGCAGGCCAGAAGGGAGTGGCAAGAAATATTCAAAGTGATGACAAATATGGAACTACAGTGAAGATTGCTCTACCCAGCAAAGCAATCATTTAGAATTGAAGGTCAGATAAAGAGCTTCTCAGACAAGGAAAAGCTAAAGGAGTTCATTACCACCAGACCAGCACTACAGGAAAAGTTGAAGGGTCTTCTTTAAGAAGAACTTAATGAACAAAAAGAATCTGATGAACTAAATACATCCAGAGACATTGACACATGTAACAGACGATCATATTTCAGGGGAAAGAGGGAAGAGGGGTGGAGGGTGGGAAGAGATTAACCAAAGAAGTTATATGTATAACCCATGGACACAGTTAATAACGGGGTGAAGGCCTGGGAAGGGGGTGGGAGGGAAGTGGAGGGGATCAATTGGGGGGGGGGAATGGTATACCTGTAATGCTCTCAACAATAAAATAAATAAATAAAAAAGAAAAAGAGAAACAGATTGAAATAGCAACTGGCTGTACAGACATGTTCTCTAAGAAAAAGCCATAACATCTATATGAAAAGATTGTCAAATTAATGTACACTTGCATTTCAACAAAATGTTTACAATATGTCATGTCTTTTTCTAATTTTTTTAAATAGTAAACTCCAAATTATAGTTGCCAATCACATCATTTAAAAGGGATTCTATAGTATGAACAAAAAGTACCAAAGATATTCAGAGATGGGAGGAATTATTTGTACTGGAGTGTGAGTTATTACATCACAGAGGACTTGGAGAGATCTTGAAAGATGGATAATATCAATAAATATATGAGTTCAAGAAGAACTGTAGGATAAAAGGCATAAAGACAAGAAAGTGTGAGCATACTTTTGAAGGGCACAGTGGGATCTGGTCAAGCTTGGGTGAAAGTTCATACTTGGATCATAGAATACTAGATTAGCTAGGATAAAGTCTATGACCTTAAAACAGCCATTCTGGTTGAGTGCTCTCAGCTGTTCTTTGGGCACAGCTGGTTTCAAACACTTTTTTGGCAGCATTACACAGTAAGTTTCTGTTGAAACTAAATAGAAGAACTAAGGAGCATCATCAGGAAGAGAAGGGACCAGTAGGAGGGGAGAAAGAATAGTATAATGACAAGAGTCTGGAGGAATCCTTTAATTCTGATATAATGAGAGAAACCAGTCACAGTTAGTCTGGGTTTTGATGCCTTATCTAAAGTCTAAGAGTTTCTAAAATCCTTCAGAGATTTCAAACCAAAAATACTACTTTTTTCTGAGTAGTAAAAAGAAACAACTCATGCACAACTTAGGCATATATGCATATTTGTATTTTTGTAGAAAGAAATTAAGGCTGAGCAAAAAAGAAATAGATTTTACATAGCAATATCGTACGTGCATGATGTGATATGTGTACTGTGGTCTAAGTGCTTAGATATTTTCTATTCAACTTGATTTCATTAAAAACATGCTGGTTGGTACCCACAAAATTGATTTCAATACCCAGCAATGAATGTACCTCTCAGTTTGAAAAGTACTCTTTAGGGAAGTGGTTCTCAAATGTAGGTGATTTTGTCCCCCCACCCCCAGGGGACATTTGACAATGTCTGGAAACACTTGCTTCTCACAATTTGGGGCCTGGTAGCTATGGGCATCTAGTGGGTAGAGTCCACTGATGTTAAACCTCCTACAGTGCACAGGGCAGTCTCTGCCCTTCCTCCCTAACAAAAATTATCTGGCCCCCATTGTTAATAGTTGCAGGTTGAAAAACTCTGTTACAGAGAACCCATTAATGTATGTGAGTGTTTGCTCCGGAGATTGTATTTTCATTTTCCGTGAGCAATTGAGACTCGGGTGGTCCTTGTATTGCCATCCTGTAACTTGCAATGAGTAGATCTGTATGAGAATTCATTATCTCCTTTTTCACTGCTAGGTGCCCTTAGCTCCTATTCATAGCACAATTATACAGCATCAAGAAGTCAAAATACCTGGAGCAATTACTTCAAGTACCACTTCCTTTGTTATACCTAGAAATGTATCCTAAAATAGTTAAGGTGTCACCCAAAACCCAAATTCTAACTTCATAAATTGATTATAGAATGGGTAGCTAAGTGCAGGTTACAGCTTTTAATTTCACTTTGGTTGTTCTATTTAGGCAGCTTTGCAACATGCCTGTGTGCCATTCCTGAGGCCATAAGTAACATTAATATGTTTACTCTACTATAAATTTGTTTGACACTATAGAAACATTAACAACAGGGGACAGGTGTCATAAAGAAAAGGCATGGTTTCTTCTACTGAGGAATTTACAATATGGAAAGAGAAATTTGGAAAGTCAAAATACAATCAAATGGAAGAATTTGTTCACAGTGCAGCATATAGAGAAGTGCTCAGAGACCCTTCTCAACTCCCTTCTCCTCCCTTGCTCTTGAGTAAGCAGGCTAACATATTGTGAGTGGCCCATGGAAGGACTCATGTGGCAAGGAACCAATGTCTCTGGCCAACAGCCAGTGAGGACCAAACACCTGTCAACAGCCACATGAGTGAACTTTGGAGTAAATCTTCTGAGGCCTGTTAGCAGTCACTAGAGTGAGCTTAGAAGTACATCCACCCCAGTGAAGCTTTGAGATGCCTGAAACTTTAAATAACACTTTGACTCCAGGCTTTTGAGAGTCCCACCAATGTATTCTTAACCCACAGAAACTGTGAAATAGATGTTTGTTGCTTTAAGCCAATAAGTTTTGAGTTAATATGTTATGTAGCAATAGATAAGTAATACAGACTATTCAATTCCCCAACTAGGGTTGGGGAATGATCTATTTTGCCATTTACTTTTGTCACTTATTGCTTCATGTATTTTGAAGCTCTCTCATAGGACACATGCATTTATAATTGTTACAGCTTCTTGATGAACTGACCTTTTATCACTATGAAATGTCCTTCTTTATCTCTCATAATATATTTCATCCTGAAATCTATTTCATCTGATCAATATGGCTATTCTGGTCTTCTTATGTTTAGTATTTGTAAAATATATCTTTTTACATCCATTTACTTTCTATCTATATCTATTTATTGAAAGTATATCTCTTTTAGACAACATATAGTTGGGTCTTGTTATGTTTTTGTCTAGTTTGACAATTTCTATCTTTTACTTGGAGTAGTTAGTTCAGTAATTTTTAATGTGACTATTGACATGTGTTTGATTCTACTATTGTTTTTGTTTTATTTTCAACTTTTGTTTTTTGTTTTTCATTTCTCTTTCCCTCCTTTCTAGCCTTTAATTGAATTATTTGAATTTTTAGAATTACATTATTATTTCCTGATAAATGTTTATCTATAATTCTTTGCATTTTATTCTTCATGATTTCCTTAGGGTTTACATTATTAATACTTAAATTCTACAGTCCATTTACAGTTAATAATATACTTTCTGCTATAGTTGATATATGTGTTATATCTATACACATTCAGAGGCCCACAAGATGATGATATCATTTTTGCATTAAACAGTTACATGGTTTATAAAACAATTGAGAAGAAAAAGGCCAAAAAATACGCTTTGCATTTACCCAGATACTTGTCATTTCTGGTGCTCTTTATTTTTTCTAATGGTCTAAATTTCTATCTGGTATTATTTCCCTTCAACATGATGAACTTACTTTAGCATTTCTTATAATGCAAATATACTAGTGACGGAATTACCTTAGGTTTCTTTTACCTGAAAATGTCTTTATTTCCCCTTCATTTATGAAGAATATTTTAGCTGGATATAAAGTAAGGGGTTGCCCTGGCCCATGTGCCTTAGTGGTTAGAGCATCATCCCACACACCAAAGGGTTGCAAGTTTGATCCCCAGCCCCTGTTGGGGCGTGTGGGAGGCAACAGATCTCTATTTCTCTCTCTCTCTTCCCCTCTCTCGAGTGAGGATTAAGAATAAATAAATAAGTTAACTTTTACAAAAATTTAAGCATTAAAATTATTTCCTCAATTATTTTCTATTTCACCTTTGCATATTTCTGTATGCATCTCTAAGAACTATGGATGCTCTCTTACATAACCACAATGCCATTATCATGCCTAAAAAATTAACAATATTTTTATTATTTAATATTTAGTCCATAAACAAAAATGTTCCTGATTGTTTAAAAATGTGTGTTTGAATTAAGGTTCAAATCATATCCACAACTGCATTTGATTGACACCTTTGTTTGGTCTCTTTTAATCTAGAGCAGTATCTTCTTTCCACCTTCATTTTCCTTGCAATTGACTTGTTAGAGAAACCACATCAGTTGTTCTTGTGGAATATCCCCATTGTACATTTGTCTGTCTCCTTCCTTGAGGTGTTATTTAACTTGTTCCTCTATCCTTTATATTTCTGTAAATGTAAGTTAATTCTAGAAATATAATTAGGTTCAGGGTCAACTTCTTGGCAAGAGAACTTCACAGATGTTGCTGTGTGCCTGATATCACACTGTTTGGATAGCTTAACAATTTTTGTATTTCACTCTAAACTAGAAGTCACAAATTGATAATATATTTCCAAATCTTGCACATTGACACATTTGAATCCAATTTTTAGTTGTCATTTCTTGTTTTGCTTGCATTGTTGTTTTTTCTAAAGTAATTCAAAGGAAAACAACCAAAAA